>NW_004955611.1:93676-115118 GCF_000276665.1 Chinchilla lanigera
CAAAAAGCTCAGTTTCCCTCTTCAGTAGCTGCTCAGCCAAGACCACTAGTGTCCCTATTTTCCTGTTGTTCAGGTTTACCCCTGGGTGACCTCTGAGTAGCGCTACTTAGTCTCGGGATTTCCGGCAGTTTTTGATTTGTATCTTGTTATCCCCATTCTCAGGCACGGGCACTTGTGTCAGTTGATGGCTGACCATCTGACCCTGCATCCCTTTGCAGTTCAGTGCACCTGCACGACCTGACTCAGGTTGCACTGGTGTGACAATCCCGGTCCAGTGGACCTATGTCTCCAGGAAGTTTAGGGTACAGGCATAATTCAGACACAAACTGCAGTGTCTAGTTTGTGAACCACATGAATCTATGTCTCCAGTCAGTTCAGGACTCATACAGGAACCAGATGCAGCCCAGATGGGTAGCAGTCACAGACTTCCCCAGCCTTCCACTTGCTACAGGGTCTGGGCAAAGGCAAAGCACAGACTCAAATCCACAGGCCCTGCAACTCCCAGAGCACTTGCTCTTCCGGCACAGGGCGCTCAGGGCTCAGAGAGTCTGCTTACCTGGCAGATAAGTCTGCTTGCCCAGCCCCCAGCCAGAGAAGTCCCCGGGGCCACTGAGTCAGGACCTCCACTCTGCCACAGGTGCCAGGTCAGCAGCGACTCAGTCAGTAATGTCTGTGGGATCCTTGTTCGCGCCCTCTGCCCTCAGGGAGTAGATGGAAAATACCTGGCTCTCTCCGCGCATTTCAGCTGGGAACCGTGGTGGTGTGGGCCAAGCACAGACTCGAACCCATGGGCCCTGCAGCTCTGGAGTGCTCACTCTCTCAGCACAAGGCGTGCGGGGCTCAGAGAGTCTGCTTGCCCGGCTCAGAGTCTGCTCGCCCAGCCCCCAGTAATAAAATCACTTGTGCACATTTTCTTCCTGTGCAAAAACCCAGAGATTCATACCACATGAAAGAGCTTGTATCTCATCTAAAACAATCACCATCAACCACAGTAGGCACAATAGTTAGGTTTTCTAAATTTAGATCAACCTTTCCCAGTACAAGACCCTCATATGGTGGACCCCAAACTCCTGTGAGAATTGGGGTAGGTTTGTCACTCCCAATAAGAATGACTCTGCAAGCTGCAGGAAGATCTAATTCTGCACTTTGTATTGTTCCCTGGTGAAAGAATTTATGTCACTCCAGGAAGACACCTTTGAGGTTGTTGTTCAGTCTGCCGGTATGTTTGCAGTAGACAAAGCTGACTCACATTCTAACTCACAAGTTATATTTCCTCTATTGTTTGGCTGGCCTAAGGAAAGGCCCTTATCTCATTTTTTTAGGCAAAAAGGTACCATCCTTATAGATTTTAGAATGACAATGTCTGGCCTAATGTCTCCCTTTTTGGCATCTCAGACAGGATCCAGGTGCAGGTCCTAGACTCTCCATGAAAGATGCATTGTTCCTTCAATTTGCTGCAGTCATAGCAACTGTCCCATAAGATTCAGTAAGAATGCTACAGTTTTTTCTCATATGTCTCATTTTTCTTCCATTGAAACGTTTTATATTACCCTCTCCTGCATGATTAAAACTAGCCATATCTTGAGCATCATGGTTGTCTTATATGATTCAGTTCTGTAGTAGATTGATAACTGGTGGTCAACTTATAATCCCCAGCTGAACTGAGTAAGTGTGGTGCTGGGTGTGGGAGGCCCACCTGGGGACTGTTGTCAGCAGCATAAGAGGCAGAACTGGCAAAGAAGGAGGAAGCTTTTGGGAACTAAAGGGGCTGTTGGGAGTGGAGAAAGGCTATTGGGAGTTGGTGGAAGATGTAAGGAGCTGTTGGTTGTTTTGGAGGAGCTCATCATGCTGGCTTTCCTGATGAACTTGGCTGTTTTCATCCTCCAAGGAGCTTGGGACTTCGTTGGCACTGAGACTGGCTTCAGTTCACTTTGGGGGAGATCTTGTCCTCACTTTGAGCATCACTTCCTGGCTCCAGAGGGGAAGATGGTGCACTGCTGGTCTCCTGAAGAAGCTTGCTGTATTGGCTTCCCTAATGGAAATTTGTCCATCTTGATCATCAGAGGAGCTTAGGACCTCTGTTGCTGAAGATGGCTATGGTACCTTTTGGGGGAGCTTTAGTTCTTTTGAGTGTCACTTCCTGGCTCCAGTGTAGATTCCTCAGCTTGTTAGCACAGATCCTTCATCCCGCTGGCACAGACTTCCTAGATTCCATCAATGACCTTTGGACCTTCCCAGCATAGATCCATGAAACAGGCCTGTATGAGATGTTGTCATGGGCTCTGGGCCTCCAGTTGGATTTGTGGGAGGCACTGTTAAGAGCTCTAGGTATTCAGCTGGACTCAGGCAGGACATTTCCATGGGGTCCAGGCCCTCACCTGGATTCCTTGGTCTATAGTGTGTGGACAGATTTCCTGCACTCTTTTGTATATCATCTTGGGTGACTATTATAAATAATCTTATAAACTATGTGTCCTGTATTATATTGTTATCCCTTACAAAATAAACCCCAAACCAACATAAGTTCAAATATCCTGACAAGTTTTAATATATGTCATCAGATCATTTGTTGATTTTACAGCATTTAAAGCTTACTTGCAGTCTCAATAAACATTTTCATGTACCAATTGTAGAATTAGAATGTCTGAAGCTTGCATGTTTCAAAACTGTCTGTAAACAGTTTCTTCTAATCTATCCACAAATTGACTAAAGGGTTCCTTAGGACCATGAGAGATGGGTAAGAAAGACTACATGAGGTCCCTCCCTCTGGAATAGTTGCCCATGCCCTTCTTAGTAAATCTGCCAGTTGTGAATATAGGGACCTCAGAGCTGATCCCCAAGGAGCACATAGCATCCTCTCCCCAAAAGCATGTCCTCATTTATTTCCAGATGTGGATTAAGACCCATTCTATTTCTTTGAGCCTGCTCTGAAATAAGACTTTTAAACTGTACATCAAAATGAAGAAACTGAGCAGGAGAAAGCCATGTTTGTGCTAGATGCCTGATATTGTATGGTGTCAATGGATATGTACCCAAAACATTGTGTAGAACTGCTTTAAATGGGGTCTACATACCATCCCAGATCTAGAGTCTGGGATCTAGATAGATCTAGATACCATCACAATTTTTTAAAAATGGTTTAAAATTTTTTAGCATCTGAATTTCAAAAGGTAAATGGCAAACAATCTCCTCATTATGACCATTTTGCTGAGTTCCAAGTGGGAAGCAAGCAGGTGTGCCAGTAATTTCTCCTTTTGTGGCTACTTGTTCCTTTAAAATCTGTAAATTTCTAGGTAGAGCCATATGGGATGTTCTTTTGAAAGGCTTCTGCTCCTGCCTAAGTGTCTAAGCTCTTTTCTTTCCTCTGTGTCTAAGTCAGAGGCTTTTGACTGTAAGTGCTGCAACAGACTTAAAATTGAATGAACTAGGTTCCAAGTTGAGAAAGTCTCAGGGGAAATGATTTTTCCTGTACTGTGTGCCTTTTTAAGATTTTTTTCCAACTCTTTCCCAGCCATCAATATCTATAGTGCCTGTCCAAGAAAACATGAATTATATCTGATTACCTCTTGTAGCATTTTTGTTAGGTCATTTTTGGGCACATGAGCCCCCGAGCTTTTAAGCAAATGTTGGAACAGCTTTATGTATCTTTGCTCCTCAGCTGAAAACTTTGGCTCATTTTACTCCTGGATAAAAATGGCTTGTTCACAGTGGGAAGACATATCCCTATTCCTTGTGGAATGTTTCTCTTCTCTTCTTTCTCCAAGTGTCTCTGGTGAAGTTTTCATTTTGTGAAGACCTTCTCCATCTCCTACACTTTCTACTTTAGTTAGACTTACTTGTTCAGGCTAACAATTTCCAGTCCAAGCACTATATGTCCCTATTTGGGTGCCAGTTATTGGGTTAATAATATCCCTTAGTTATCCCAACTGAGTGTATTGCAAAGGTTAAATCAAAGAGGCAAATGGAATGATTTCTGAGATCCAGGAGGATCGAAACCCTCTCACAGAATTTAAGATTCTCTTTGAGCTAAGACCAAGACCTTCTCTGGGTAGCCCATATTTACTTAGTTATCAGAAGGGAGGGGGAATGCTCAAGAAGGGTGGGATCACTCAAGGACTTCTCCAAGTAAAGTATTAAGTTGATCTGCCCAGGAGTGAGATGCCTGAGGCTACAGTCTTTATCTAGCTCAGGTTGGATACAGGTGTACTTGGTTGTGACTTTGTCTTATCCTTTGAGGCTCCATGGCTTCACCTGTGATTACAGGCTTCAGTAGGGATCAGTGACTCACAGAGGTTCACTTACTATAAATCAACTGCCTATCTCCAGACAAGTGGTCTACACTTCGGACAGACTCACAAGCATGAAAAATGAATTGGTTAATTTAAGTCCTGCTCAGGGCTGCTTCATAGTGGTCTCTATCAGGAACTTAAGAAAATTATGGAAGCCATGAATGCTCAGCATCGAAAAGAAATGGAATCCATAAGGTAGATTCAGGCAGATATCCTGGAGAATAAAAATTCCATTGAAAGTATTCACAGCAGATTAAACCAATGTGAAAACAAGACCTCAGATATAAAAGACAGGCTAGCAGTTAGCAATCATGAAGAGAAAGATTTCTTAAAAATAGCAAAAGATCATGAGAAATCAATACAGCAGCTGCTTGATAATGCAAAGAAGAACAATTTCAGATTAATTGGAGTCAATGAAAAAGCAGGTGATAGCACAAATGATGTTAAAAACTGTTCACAGTCATCATGGCAGAAAACTTCACTGGTAGAGAACAAGAATTTGACATATAGATGAGTGCAACAAATAGAACTTCAATTGGCAATGATAAAAAAAATCTACATTCAGGCATATCATAGTCAGGAATCCAGAAATTCAACACAAGAGTAGAATATTAAATGGGAAAGAAATAAATTATCTATAAAGGAAAGCCCATCAGAATCACAGCAGATTTCTCAGCACAAACTCTCGAGTCAAGGAGAGCTTGGAGTGAAGTATTTCAGCCTTCAACCCAGATTAATTACCCTGCAGAACTATCTTTCAAATGCAAAGGAGAAATAAAATACTTCCATGACAAAGAACAACTGTAGAAATTCATGATCACCAAACCAGTGAAGGACAGTCTAGAAAGAGATAATAAGAACTACAACCTCATAAACCCCAACAGAAGGAATCCACCAGACAAGGCAAACAAACAGAGGAAGGGAAAAAGGAATAAAAGAAGAAAAAGACCAGAGAAAGAGAGGAAAGAAAGAAAAAAAAAAAAAAACATGAAATACAGGACAAAACAATACATCTTCCAGCCAGACAAGAAAGGGATAGCCAATCAGACAAACAAGGGAGAATAAAAGTAGTAAAATACCTCTGGTCATTAAAGTTCTGTGATGATGTCCATGTCAGATCCCAGAAATATGCTGTGTACTCCAGCCAGGTTTGCCATGGGAATTGTGCTGGGTGTGGAGCTGAACCTGGCCTCTGGATGTGGAGGTTGGGACTGGTCTTCTGTTGGTGGAGCTCTCCAGAGCCCAACTGCTAGCTCCTCGCTGCTGCTTCAGATACTTCCGCCTAGTCTCACTGATTTCTCCATGTGCACAGGCCAGCTATCCTGGGTCTTGGTGTTCCAGTAGGCCCAACCACCAAAGGTGTGTGTGTGCCTGCACACTTGGGGCCCAGCCTGTCCTTGGTCTCCAAGAAAGATATTATATTTCTGAAAATATTTCTTATTTCCACTATAAATTTGCTACTTGCCATGTAGCACTGAAATTTTCTGGTAAATTCTCCTAGATGTTAATGAAGCATAGCTACCATTTGTTTTATTTTATTTTTCTATTTTGTTAGCTTTTCCAAGAACCAGTTCCATATATTGCTTGCACTCAATGTTGTAAATGAGAAATTTACTGTCAGTTTGTTTCTTCTTTTTCTGTATGTAATATTTTCTTTTTCCTTATCATTGGTAATTCCTAAATATTCCTACAATTTGCCTAGGCATGCCCCCCCACTTTTGGTTCTAAGACCTTTTAAATTAGAACTCTCTTTCAAAATTCTTTAATTCTTGTACATTTATTTCCATCATTTCTTCAAAAAATATTCTCTCCATTTATTTTTCTTCTTCTGAGGTACCAAGTTTTGTGCATTGTTGTTTCTTTTATCCTGTATATCCCTTTTTATATATCATCCAGTTATTTTTCTCTATTTTCTTTAGGGAGAAGTTTTCAAAATGATCTTCTAGTTCACTAAGTTTTTCAGCTTTATCTTTTCTATTAACCTACTCACATATTATATCCTTTCATAATTAAACTTTTTGCCAGTAGTTCCACTTTCAAAAACTGTAGTTCCTGTTTCATGTAGTTTATTTCTTTGCATAATCTAATTATGCTTATTTAAACTTCTTAGTTTAATAGTCATAGTGTCTCAGCTCTGGTAACTCTAATAGTTTGTTTTTGAAGTAGATATGGTTTCAGATTTGTTATTTTGGTCAGTGTTATCAACTATTCTTTCTGATAATGTGTATAGGCAGGAGGCGTGGGCCAGATGTAGTCTTTTGTAGGCAAGATAATGTTAAGGAGAGCAGAGAGGATTTTCTCTAGGGCAGAAATACCCAAGTACCAGAGAACTCTAGAAAATCACTAGTGTTTAATAAGCCCCTCATCAAGTCATTCTTCAGCTTTGAAATTCACCTTCTAATACTTTCCCCCAGGCAAAGCCATCCTAGGGATGAGTTACTGTAAATTATAACTCATTAATCATGAAGTTTGAGCAAAGGGGAATAAGGAGAATGAATGTTCTGGCTAGTCAGTCTGCATCTATTTAATGCAACCCTTGATCCAAGCACAATTTCTTTACTGCTTTGATTTTTATTATGGATGACAACTATGTTCAGAACTATTGCCCTTGCTTCTAGTTAGCTAGCAAGTACTGTATTCATTGTTCAAAGGTGAAGGTAAGAGATTTATTTTTGATTTATCATATCACAGATGATAGCTTTCCATTCTCCCAAGCCTGCAGCTACTGTCAAGCCCTTCCACACTAATATAAAAGAGCCTTCCACTTCCCCCAGAGGTTTAACAGCTTTTTGCAACCTTCTGTCATGAGCAAGATAGACTCATCCTAGCTCCTGGCTTTAAGCAGTGATGGTAACTTTTATTCATTTTTCATGGGGAACATTTTGTTCCTGATAGCCCATAATAGCTATCAGCCAATGCCAGCTTCTCATCCTTGTAGTACAGAAATATATTTTATTCCTGTCATGTTTATGTTTCTATTACATGTGTTTTTGCTTTATTTGATTTTCTATTTTTAAACTTTTATCTATCATTTCTGTGTATAGAATAAAGCAAGGCACAACAAAGCATGAAGTTACTTCACCAGCTAAAAACTTTTGTTACTTTTTAACATTCTATTTCAATGTTATACAAATGATCAATACCCAAATAATTTGCTTTAAAATGTTACATATATTTGAAAATAAAAACCTTCTGGCTGAAGAGTGGGGGCATGGTAATATAATATGAAGATATTGAACTCTACAGAAAACATGTTTACATAGCAGAATTATAAGTGGATGAATTCTATTTCTGGAAATGAGACAATTTTATTTTTAAACAGATATCAACAAAAATACAGACCTGATAAAATAATACATTTATTTATTTTTAGTAGAATTACATAAAATAATACAGTAGAATTACATAAAATAATTTAGTAGAATTACATAAAATAATACATTTATTTATTTTTAGTAGAATTACATAAAATTACGATGACCAATTCCATTTCTTATATAGCTATATATTTAATTTCAACATATAAATTTATTTTAAAATGACACTTAAATTACAAATATATAAACATGTCTGCATAATAAATTTGAAGTTTCTGTTGTTTAATATATTTAATAATTTTATAGCAGTAATTAAAATTTAAACATCTATCGGTATATTTTCCTTTAAAGATAAAATGTTTATTATAAATAAACCTTAAGTTTAAAGAAATTTGAGTGTGATAAAAAATATCTAACACATAGGGTTAAAAATTCTAATTTTAACCAAATTTGTTCTATGTGGGTAACTCTAGTCTTAAAAATCTGCACTATGCCTCTGCTAAAAAGGCTTGCTAAACAACAACAAAATGATAGCACTAGATTATAACTTAAATACTAAATATCCATGAGTCCATATGAAGAAGTAATTAAGTAAGTATAGGAGAAGTGACAAGTACTCCTAGGTTGAAGAAATTTAATTATCGTAAAAGGGTTCAGGGAAAATAGAAATTCACCATTAGAGTGCCACAATTTTAAGTGCCTCAGGATATACCCAGCAATATATGCTAAAGTTAAGTTAAGCAGAAACATGAAATTGCACAGTTTTTAAGTATCTTCCTCCAAGTATTTATTAATTACAAAGAGAAAAATAGTAACTTGCAGTGGAGAAGCTTGGTAGATATTATTTTAACCAGTGATCAAGATGAAGTCACTTTAGGCCTAGGGATGTCATTTAGTGGAAGAGTACTGGCCAAGTTTGCACAAGGATATCACCATCATGTTACTGAACTTAAAGAGGTCAGTATGGTAAATTTAATGTTATATGATTTTACAATTAAAAAGGATTAGCACTACGACATTCTGACCTCATATACCTGCTGATACGATGCATGCAGGGCACAACATCATTTCTTGCCATTCTTCCCAATAATGCAAAACCACAGTCTAATCACAAGAAAACAAAAATAATCTCAAACTGAGAAACATTCTACTAATAATTGATTAACACTTTCCAAAAGTCTCAAAGCCAAGCTGGGTGTGGTGGTATATGCCTGTAATCCCAGCAATTTGGGAAGCTGAAGCAGGAGGACTTCATACTCAAGCTCAGCCTGAGAAACTTAGAGAATTAGTGAACCTGTCTCAAAAAGAAAAATAAAGTTTAAAAAAGTCTGACAGTTTAGCTTAGCATGAAATCACTAGGTTTAATCTCAGCACAAAAAAGGGAAAATGACAGCAAAAGACATTCTCAAAGCCATGAAAGACAAGGGAAGATTAAGGAACCATCACAGGTGATAGAAAGTAAGGACACAGGACAACTCAGGGCAATGTGGGATCTTAGGTTGCATATATGAACAGAAAAGAAAAGTCATTAGGAGTATAACTGGTGAAATCAGAATAGTTTATAGTCTAATTAACAGAATTGCACAGGGTTAATTTCTTAATTTTGATGAGTGTACTACGGTTGTTTAAGGTATTAACATGAAGGGAAAGGAAGGGAAGTTTATACAGGAACTAAATATTTTCACAATTTTAAAAATCTAAAATTATAATAACATATTTTAAAAAGAGCCTAAACCTCCCTTTTTTACTGGGGATTGAACCCAGAGCCTTGATGCATGCTAGGCAAGTGCTCTATAAGGGAATTACATCCCCAGCCCTTTTAGAATTATTTTTTGAGGCAGGTCTCACTAAGTTGCCCAAGCTGGTCTTCAATCTGCTGGCCTCCTGCCTCAAGCTTCCAAGTACTTAGAACTATAGGTGTGTACCATTGCACCAGCTGACATTAAATTCTTTAAAACTTCTGGTAGAAATGTAGATCCATGCACATTAAAATTAAAGAGACAGTTGAGGTAATTTTCCTAAATCAATTAGTTTTAATTTCAAGTATTTATCATGGCTGTTTTGTACAGGCACTCTTCAAGACATTGGGTTATAGTTTTGAATAAATACAAATAGTTCTAATATTACTTGATATTTATAGAGAGTAAATGCTCTATTTCCACTCTTTATCTGAATTTGCTGATGCGGACTTGAACTTAATCTCAGTTAGTATACAGGCTTTTTCCAAATGCAAATGGCACACATAATATTCAGTGAATTGACATAGAGATATTGTTAGTTTTTAAAGATTAAATGCAATTGGCACTTCCATGGGAATTTGAAGTCTAGGCAAAAATTAGATTAGATCACCCAATAGTTCCCAAATCTGAAGTCAGTGACAAAATGTTCACTGGTCTAAGGCAAAAATGTGAAAAATAATAGCAAAATAAAACTATACTTTTTAATTTAAGGAAGAGTTCATGAAATTATTATCTCATCATTTTATGTTAAAATGTCTCTTCCTTATGAAATGATAGACTTCAATTTAACTTATTACAGAAAAGTGAAAAGTTGACAAATCTATGTTTCTTCTCTCACGTGTGTATGGCTGTGTCCAAAGAGTAAAAGAAAAATATGGTGAATGCTTGAAATTTTTGCTTAAATTTTAAAAAAGCAGTAAAAACACGTTGCCATTAATCCACTTTGAGAAAGTCCCATTTACTTCAAACACACTTACCCTGTCACTTCTTGAAGGAGTTCTAGAAGTCCTCTTTTGTGGGTATATTCTGTTGTGCTGTCAGGCTGAATATATTCAAGACATTAAACTCTCATGGTCATTTTAATTTGGAGGGAGAGCCAAAATTCACACTGTGAGGTGAATGAGGTGCTTGAGGACATGCAATGGTGTTTCTATGGGCCTGCCTTTCTCCTGGGATAGCCCTGGGTAACAGCATTCACTGTATTTTATTTTAATAGTACATGGTGATTCATCATGGGTTCACTATATTTTTTCATCATACCTCATAAAAAGACACAAAAGAGGACTTCAGGAACTGCTTCAGAAGTTATCAATAATGAAGGGAGAGGTGGGAGTGGTAACATACATCTGTAATCCCAGCACTTGGGAGCCTGATGCAGAAGAATTACTATGAGTTTGAGGCCAATTACTATGAGTTTGGGAGCCTGATGCAGAAGAATTACTATGAGTTTGAGTGAGCTCAAAGGTAGCCAAGCCACATAATGAGACCCTGTCTCAAAAAAAAAAAAAAAAAAAGAAGGGAGAAGTGTCCTAGAAGCTACAGGAAATATTTTGAGGGAAAAAAAAAAAAAAAAAAAGAAGGGAGAAGTGTCCTAGAAGCTACAGGAAATATTTTGAGGGGGACTAATGACAATCTGTATTTTACTGTAATAAATTTTTTAAAAACTTAAATACCATATATATTGATTACAGCTTGTGCACATGTGTGTGTGTGTGTACTTTACTGCTGTTTGACATTCAGTCTTTTTTTTTTTGGTACCGGGAATCAAACGCAGGACCTTGTGCTTGCCAGGCAGGCACTTGTGCAGCTGAACCACATCCCCAGCCCGGCATTCAGTCTTAAAATCACTGCTGTCCACCATTTTCTTTCCTCATTTTGACATTAAGGAAGACTGTTATGTTTACATCATTATATATAGTGAAATACAGCTGATTCAGTCATCCTTACTTAATCACATTTCATTAATTACTGTTCACCTATCAAAGTTAATCCTCTGTGCTTGCTCCCTCAAAGCCCCTGATTTCAGTCTGCCTTAACCAGTCCTAACCCAATCATCCTGGAATACGCTTTTGTGCAAGAAAGATTTTTTACTCCAAAAAATCAAGATTGTAACTCGATTTATGGAAAATATTTAACATTAATGAGAAAATATTTCATCATTATTTTTCATTTGTTTCATATATTCTCAAAATATTAAAGAAAATATTGAGGACAGCCCTTGGTTACACAAATTCTGCCCTAAGAATCTATAACATTTAAAAAATAACAGCACTAAATTTTAGTATATTCTGGGCCACCAAGTAAACAGCCATTAGGTATCAGTCATAAATCCAAGAATGAAACATATATCAATAAATACATTATGGCATACTTTGAAAGCTATTACTCTACCATTACAAGTCCAAGTACAAATATTGTATCTTTCTATTTGAGAGGGAGGAGGATGCATCATAGTGAGTATAAATTTGCATAAATAAGGCACATATTTAAGGCAAACTTTAAATTTTTAAGCACGGTGAAAAGTATTAGCATCATCCCTAATATGAACTAATGTTTTGATATTCTTTTTTTCCACTGTAGAATGAGAGAACCCAGAATAATGTAGTACTCATCAAAAGAAGCTCAACTGGTTTCCCCACTCCATTTAATTATGAATGATAACATGCAAGATGTTGACTCAAAGATAACCACTAATCAGGGACAAAAATCTAGAAATTTCTGAAAAACAAACTACATTTCTGTTTGTCCAATCTAATTGCTTCCTAATGTATCAAAATGGGAAGTAAATCTCTTCCTTATGTACATAACTTTCTACTGAAAAATAAAGATAAAATAGCAGGATATCTCCATGAGACTAAGTATTTCCTGGACCAGGACCAACAAACTTCCAGAGGAAACTTAAATAAGGACTCAATCATTACTTGCCTAGCATAAAGGAGATGAAAATTGAGAAGTTCCTACCATATATATGTTCATAGATAATGACATTTCTTTAAACAGAATTTCAAACTCAAAGATATTACAAATATAAGATCTGAGGGTCAGGATGACTGTTTTGTACTAAGTAAACCAACCCTCGCTCTGAATTTCCCATTTTCACCAAATTGGGCATTCCTCTGTCTCCACTAAAGCTGCAGTCCATTGCTATTGTTGTTTCAGTGTAGGTGGGAAAACTATGCATACAAGTATATTCTCTCACCAAGAGCTGTTAGTAAAAGCTACATATACTTATCAGATACCTGGGAATGGCACTCTGACCCCTGAGACCTATTCCTATTAGAATCTGGAGGTAAAGAGGAGCTGTCCTCTGTTTTTACATCTGCAGTGGCATGGGGGAAAGGGAAATTGGGCATAAAGCGCTTAAGAAACCAGAAGTCACTATTTCCAGTGCCGGTGGCTGAGCACATGTCATATGCACAAGCCTGTGATAAAGATCCATTGCCTCCTGCTTGTACCAGATTGTTAGGGAAATTGCAGTCATCATAGAAATGTTCTTGAATTGTGAGCTTGCCTCTATGTTTGATCTTCTGATAGATGTGTATAGCAGAAATCATCATGACAGAGAGTAGAAAAAGAAAAGAAAGCACAGCCAGAGAAATGACCAAGTATTTAGTGGATGGATTTACCTTCAGAGAATGTGTGGGTGGACTCCGAAACTGCAGGTAGGGCTCTGAGAAGCCGTCCACCAGCAGGATGCTGAGTGAGGCAGTGGTGGAGAGAGCTGGTTGACCATGATCCTGAACAAGAATGATAAGTTTCTGCACCATGGGATCTCTCTCAGTTATCTGCCTCAGTGTACGGATTTCCCCATTTTGTCGTTGAACAGAGAATAACCCAAGGTCAGTAGCTTTAAGTAGATGGTATGAAAGCCAAGAATTCTGACCTGAGTCACCATCAACAGCCACCACTTTTGTCACGAGATAACTGACTTCTGCAGACCTGGGCACCAGGTCATTACAGGGCAAAGTACCATTTTGCAGGGGGTACAAGATCATTGGACGGTTGTCATTGTCATCCAGTACAACCACTCTGACAGTAACTTGGGTACTCAGTGACAGGAGACCCCCATCAGTTGCCTTCACCACAAACTGAAAATTTTGAATGGCCTCATAATCCATGGTTCTTAGTGCATAGAGCTTCCCATTGTCTGAATTTATGGAGATATAAGCAAATACTGATAGATCTCCACTCCTAGGGGGCAGCAGAGAATATGTTACTTGGGCATTCTCACCCAAATCTAAATCTTCAGCATGGACTTTACCAATAAAAATTGCAGGGCTATTGTTTTCTCGAACAGTTAAGATGTAAGAACCTTCCTGAAACACTGGAGGATTGTCATTAATGTCAGATATTAGCACCTCTATCACAGTCTCTGTGGACAGGTCAGGTGGTCCAGTATCCATGGCAACAAGGGTGATGTTGTAGCTTGAGATATCCTCCCGATCCAAGCTTCTGTCAGTGACTAGCGAGTAAGAATTTCGTAATGTAGGTTTGACTACAAAAGGAAGGTCTTCTTCTTTGAGGAAGCAGGTGATTTTTCCTCCCCCTCGCACATCCCGGTCGCGGATCGTGAAGAGCGCCACTATAGTCTGTGGTGGTGAGTCCTCAGGAAGAGGGCTGCACACAGAAGAAACCGTCACTTCAGGAGGATTGTCATTTATATCAACGACATCCACCAGGACTTTGCTATGTGCAGAGAGGCCTCCTCCATCTGTAGCTTGAATATCAATGTCATATGTTTCTGTGGCTTCAAAATCTAGGGGTCCTCGGAGTCGAATCTCTCCAGTTTGAGAGTCAATCTGAAACGTCTGGAGAACTGTTTCTGGATTTTGAGCTAAAGAGTAAGTTATCTCCTTGTTGGAGCCCTCATCTAGGTCCATGGCTGTCACCAGGACCACAAAAGAACCGTTGGCGCTATTCTCTGGTACCTGAGCGCGGTACACCAGGCGTGAGAACTGGGGCACATGGTCGTTGACATCCAGAATCACCACATGGATATGGGCTGTGCCAGACTTGGGTGGGGACCCACCATCCACTGCTGTAATTGTTAAGTTGATTTCAGGCTGCTCCTCTCTGTCCAGGGGCTTGTCCAGCACTAGCTCGGCGTATTTGGGCCTGTGGCTGCGGAAGCGGGTGTGCAGGTGGAAATATGCATTGGGGCTCAGGGTGTAGTTCTGGAGACCGTTGAGGCCGACGTCCAGATCCTGGGCGCTCTGCAGAGGAAAACGTGAACCCAAGGGGGTGCTTTCTGGGATCTTTAACACAGGCTCGTTGTTTAGAAAAATGGGTGCATTGTCATTGATATCAAATACCCTGACTTCCGCACGGAAGGACTGCAAGGGCTCCACTAGGACAATTTCAAAGTGCAAAACGCACGGGTCGGCTTTGCCACAAAGAGACTCCCGATCCAGTTTCTCCTTTACAAACAAATCTCCTGTCTTGCGGTGGAGCCGGAAGTGCAGCTTGTTGCCCTCGGGAACCAGCCGCGCCCCGCGCGCAGACAGTTTCCCCACCTCCAGTCCTAAGTCCTTAGCCACATTGGCCACAAATGAGCCACTTTCCATCTCCTCCGCCACGGAGTAGCGGATGGTTGCTGTACTCCCCACAGACACGCACATAAAAAGGAGAAGAGACCCCACTTGCCTGCTTTGCCATGTTTTCCTGCGCGCAACCGCCATTGGTCCCCTCAAACGCTTTCCCTGCAGCCGCTACCACCTGCTGCGGATTAACTATCACTTTTCTGACACAGGTTCCTGCAACAGGGCTCTCCGATTTCCCAGCGTCTAACCGCAGCGCCGCTGAAAGGAGCCAAGCCAGATAAGCTGTTTTGCACCTGAAAGAAAACTTGCACTGAGCTCAACTCCCCAGTCTATCGAATATATTAATAGGTATGCGCTCATTCTGGAGGGCTGGACAGAAGTGAGAAGTTTGTTGTCAGAGCAACCGTACACTCGCCTGTTAATTCCCTTTCAGGAAGAAAGAAGCTCTTGGGAACTGAGAAACCAATGAGGATACTGCCTCGAGATGAAGTCATTGTATCTCCGGAGCCCGCTGGGCCACTGAAGCAATGGGCAAACAGCTTTGCCCTGAGACTGAAGAAGTGGCAAAGGATCCTGCAGTATCTTCTGGGGGCCCAAAAGAGATACATGGGAAGGAAGGGTTGTGGAGAGAGGGCGGGGAAGTCTGGCAAAAAGTCAGTAGAAAACGAAAAGGTGGCAGGCAAATGTCCTTCAGGAACCCAAGGTCCAGTAGGTAAATTAATAGGGGACTAGGTCAACTTGCCTCTTTATTTGTACAAATCCATTCCCTGCCTCAGGACCCTCAAACCTTAGGGAGCATCTGGCTGCTTGTCACTTGATTATGATGGCAATACTATTTACCGGTATGACTCTAATGTATTGGCACAATGTCAAGAGATCTTCAAGCATTATCTAATTTAATACTTGAAAACCCCTAAAGGGAGAAATTATTTCTGTTTAAAAGATGAGGAAACTGAGACATGAGAGATGTCATGCCGAAGTTCCCCTCTCTAGTATTAGAGATAAAATTCAATTATTTTTGCCAACTCCAAAATTTATGCTCTTAATATTTTATTCTGCTTACCTAATATAGGCAAGTTAAATGGGATTAAGGTTTGACTTTGGATTTTAATACAGAAAAATAACATTCAATCCCCCCCTATTCTTTAAAAACAGATGAAGGAACCCCCAAATCAGTCACTTCTTCAGTCACAGCAGTGTAACAACTAGAACTTATCTTTTGATCTCTGTCTCGTGTTCATTGTACAAAGTATTTGATTTCCCCATTCACATGGGGAAATCAAATTTAAACCTCAGATGCTATACAAAAAATTACTACCACTTAAAAAATAATTTTGGAAAACCATATTTTCCAAGAGAAAATAAAGTAAATGAAAACAAGAAGTATACAAAATATTAATGATACCTTAACATAAAAGAGTTAATAGACGTTCAATCTTTCTTGGGGGAGGAGCAGTATCACCATTGCTCAGGTATGTTTTATTGGTATATGTTGGCAATACATAATATTTGCATTTGTTTTAATGTATTGGTACATATAGATATTATATCTTGATCATTTATGATCCTCTTTCCCTCACCCTCCCCATTCCTCCTTTCCTTGATCCCCTTCCCCACCTCAAAATGTCTGTCTTTATTTCACTCTTTAATGTATTTATGTTTTGTATTTCTCATATAAGAGAAAATATGCAATACTTAATTTTCTGTGTCTGACCTATTTCACTTAATTATGGCCTCAAGATCCATCCATTTTCCTGCAAATGTCATGAAGTCACTGTTCTTCATAGCTAAATAAAACTCTTCTCTGTATACTTATGACCCCCTCAATCTTTTAGATATCTTAACATGTAGAGTAAGTGTTCATCCCTCAACTGTTTAGTTTTCCTCTTCTTAAAACTATATATCAAGTGTACAGTGTATAAAACACATAGCCCTTTGAATCTAGCGTATTTTCCTCAGTGTGTTTAGTTCATTCATTTTCATTACCACTTTTTATCTATCATCTGTTGATAGATAATTTGCTTTTATATCTTGGCTATTTACAAGTCTACAATAAACATGGGAGTGCAGATATGTCTTTGACATACTGATTTCATTTCCTTTGGGTATATATACCAAATAGTGGGATTTCTGGATCATAAGGTTCTCTTTCTCTTTCTTCCTTCCTTCCTTCCTTCCTTTCTTCCTTTCTTTCTTTCTTTCTTTCTTTCTTTCTTTCTTTCTTTCTTTCATTTTTTCTTTTCTCATTTATTTTTGCCCTAATGCCAATCAAACCCAAAGCCTTCACACTGAGCTACATCTCCAGGCTTTTAAAACATTTTTTAAAAATTTCAGACAGAATTTTGCTAACTTGCCCAAACTGGGCCCAAACTTGCAGTCGTACTACCTTAGCCTCCCAGACTGCTGGACTTACCGACGTATGCCACCATGCCCCTATTTTTAATTTTTTGAGGAATGTCTATCCTGTTTTCCATAATGATATAATTTCACTCACATGTGGGACCTAAACACGTTGATTTCTCAGAGCTAGATAGCAGAATGATAGTCACCAGGAGCTTTTTTGGGAGCAGTAGCTTGGGGATATGGGGGTCAAAGGATGCAAACTTTCAGTTAGATAGGAAAATATGTTCAAGAGTTCTATGGTGCAACATAGTATTTATAGTTAATAACAATATGTTGTATTCTTGAAAATGCTTAGCAAGTGGATTTTTAGCATTCTCACCATAAAAATTATAAACATGTAAGGTAACACATGTTAATTAGTGCATTTAGTCATTCCATAATATGTATCTTCTTCAAGGCATTGTACTCTACATGAAAACACATATAATTTTGTCTGTAAATTTTAAAATATGAAAGTAATAAAGAAGAAAATGAAAGAAAAGTACTATTTCTTGTTTTTCAATTCATGAAATTTCTTGTTTTAGTGCTGGGGGTGGAACTCTATTTTTAAATTTATGGATTTTTTAAAAAGAACTATTTGGAAATTGATTTATCAAGACTGTTGATGTCAGAAGTTTCTGCATAATTTGTGAATCTCTAGAAAAAATATCTCCTTTAAAAGCCTCCTTTTTGATGATTATATCTCAGCTATCTTTGTGTGTGTATAGTTTGTGTGTGTGTGTGTGTGTGTGTGTGTGTATAGTTCCCTTCCTTCTTTTCTCCTTTTCCCGATCGCAGCTTTTCTTTCCTTTTACAAAAACATGAACATAACAATGAAACTGAATTTCAAAACAGGCTATTAGGACAGCTATAATAGTTGAAACACTGTGTATTATTGTCTTTCTAGTAGTAATTCAAAGTAAAAGATATAGGCAAGATAACTTTTCTATACAATTTTAGCACAAAACTTTCTTTTTAGTGAACTAAGAGAAACTAGCTGTGTAATAATATTACCTATCTTGTGTATACATATACTTTTCTTTTTTTCCTTTCTTTGTTTCCCCTTTCCCCATCACAGTTTGTCTTTTCTTTTGAACAGTTTCTCCCCAGTTCACTATATCTATTGTACATTTTGGATCTCATTTACTTGTTTGTTTTTTTCACACTAGTGACAAAACACAATGTTTATACATATAGGTCTGATTTATTTCACTTATGAGTCTGTTCTTCAGTTGCATCCATTTACCAATAAATGTCTCCATTTTATCCTTTTTATGGCTGAGTAGTACTCCATTACATAAAAAACCACAACTGTTTTATCCATTCTTCAGTTGATGGACATCTGGGGTGTTTCCAAGAGTTACGTTTTTCAAATTGTGCTGCTATAAACATGAATGCATATATATCACTGTGGTATGGTAATTTTAATTCTTCTGGGCAGAAATCCAGAAGGGGAATAGCTGGGTCAAATGGAACCTCCAATCCCAGTTCTTTTAGGAATCTCCACACTGATTTCCAGAGTGGTTGTAGCAGTCTACACTCCCACCAACAGTGGAGAAGGGTTCCTCTCTCCCTACAGCCCCTCCAGCATTTGTTATCAGTTGATTTTTTGATGATAGCCATTCTTTCTGTAGTGAGATGAAATCTCAGTGTTGTTTTAATATGTGCCTCTCAAATGACCAATAATGTTGAAAATTTTTTCATGTATTTATTTGCTATGTTTATTTCTTCATCTGAGAAGTGCCTATTTATCTCTGATGCCCACTTTTGGATTGGGTCTTTGAATTTGGGGTCTGATTTTTTCAGTTACTTATATGTTCTGGATATAAGTCCTTTGTCTATGGGACAACTGGTTATAGTTCTTTCCCACTCTTTGGGTTGTCTTTACACTTTATTGGTGATTTCTTTTGTTCTGGAAAAGCTTTTTAGTAAGGTGAGATCCAACTTGTTGATTCTCTCTACTATTTCCCTCGCAGTCTGGGTTTTGTTCATGAAGTCCCTGCTTACACTTCTGTCTTTGAGATTTTTACATACTTTCTCTTCCAGTAGATTTAGTGTTTCTATTTTAATATTTAGATCCCTTACCCATTTTTACTTTAGTTTAGTGCATGGTGATAAATGGTCTAGCTTTAGTTTTTGACATGAAGAAAGCCAATTTTCCCAGCACCATTTATTAAAGACATTATCTTTCTTCCAGTGAACATGTTTGGCTCCTTTGTCAAAGATATGGTGGCTGAGTATGTTTGCATCTGCATCTTCTACTCTGTTCCACTGATCCTCAGGCCTGTTTTTTTGCCAATACCATCTTGATTTTATCACTGTAGCTTTGTAGTATATTTCAGGTCTGGGATTGTTATGCCCCTGATTTGCGTTCGCTGTCTAGAATTGCTTTCTCTATTCTAGGTCTTTTCCAGTTCCAAATGAATTTCAGGAATGTGTTCCCTAGGTCTATTTAGTGCATTAATAGTATTTTCATTGGAATTGCATTGTCAGTATAGACATTTTCAGAGTATGGCCATTTTCACTATTTTGGTTCTTCCTATCCAAGAACAAGGAATATCTTTCCATTTTCTGATATCCTCCTCAATCTCCTTTGTTAGGGTACTGTAATTTTCACTGTACAGATCCTTTACATCTTTTATTAGAATAATACCTAAGTATTTCATTTTTTTTGGATGATATTGTGAAGGGTATGGTTTCCCTTGTTTCTCTCTCTGAGTTTGTTGCTTGTGTACAGGAATGCTATTGACTTTCAAGTGTTAACTTTGTATCCTACTGCAGTACTGAATTTGGATATTAACTCTAGAAGTCTTTTGGTAGAGTTTTGTCATCTGCTATGTAGAGGATCAAGGTATCTGCAAGTAATGATAATTTTATTTCTTCCTTTCCTACCCTTATCCTTTTATTTCTTGTTCTTGTCTAGTTGCTCTGGCTAATGTTTCCAGAACTATATTGAATAGGAGTGGTGACAGTGCACATCTTTGTCATGTTGCTGGTTTTACAGTGAAAGCTTTCAGTTTTTGACCACTTAATATGATATTAGTTATTGGTTTGTCTTAGATGTTTCTTATAATATTGAGTTAAAGATCATCTATTCCAATTTTCTATGGGGCCTTTATCATCAAGTGTTGGACTTTGTCAAAAGCTTTTTCTGCATCTATTGAGATGATCATGTGGTTTTTGTCTTTGGTTCTGTTAATATGATGTATTATGTTTATTGATTTTCCTATGTTGAACCATCCCTGCATCCTTGGTATGAATCCTACTTGGTTGTGTTGTACAGTTTTTCTTTCTTTCTTTCTTTCTTTCTTTCTTTCTTTCTTTCTTTCTTTCTTTTTTGTATAATCTTCTTGATGATTTACTTCATTCTGTTTGCCATTATCTTATTAAAGATTTTTGCATCTATGTTTATTAAGGAGGTTGGCCTGTAGGTTTCTTTCTTGATTGGGTTTTTTTCTCATTTTGGAATCAGGGTAATACTTGCTTATAGAAATGATTTTGGAAGTATTGCTTCCTTTTCAATTTCCTGAATGAGTTTCAGCACTAGTGGCAGTAGTTGTCTAAATGTTTTGTAGAATGAAGGCCTGGGCTTTTCTTTGTCGGTAAATTTTTAATTACATTTTCAATTTCGTTGATTGTTATTGAGTTTTTTAGAATTTTTTTATCTTCTTGATTCAGTTTTGGCAATTTAATCATGTCCATTTCTTCTGTTTTCCATCTTATTAGAATATAGGTTCTCATAGTAGCTATTGATGATTTCCTGGATTTCTGTGTGATCCATTATGATGTCTCCCTTTCACTCCTCATTGCTTGAGTTTGTGTTTTTTCATTCCTCTTTTTGATAAGGTTGGCTAAGAGTTTATCAATTTAATTTATTCTTTCAAACAACCAACTTTTTCTTTTTTTTTTTCTTTTTATTTTAAAAATAAAAGGAGGAAAACATTAACAGACAGACATTTTACAACATAGCAAAAGAAGAGTACAGAAAATATGGAGTTACAAACAAAGTGGTAGGGAATTAACAATGGTTGTTCTGTTAATTGTCTGTTAATTATTACATATTGATATCTTCAAAGTGGCTTCTCATGAAAACAGATATAGAAATGCAATACTGATCAACCAAAGACTCATTGACAGTTTCTTTCAGCATAGAAATAGAAGACAGAAGAACAACC
>NW_004955611.1:119948-138360 GCF_000276665.1 Chinchilla lanigera
ATGTGTTTACCAAGTTCTCCTATGCTGATGTCTCCTGGACTTGTTCTGATTGGGGTGGATTTCTGGGATTGTGTTTTAGTCTTTTGTTTTGACATGTTTGCTACCCCTTGCAGAAAGCTCAGTTTCCCTCTTCAGTAGCTGCTCAGCCAAGGCCACTAGTGTCCCTATTTTTCCTGTTGTTCAGGTTTTCCCCTAGGTTACCTCTGAGTAGGGCTACTTAGTCTCGGATGTTCCGGCAATTTTTAATTTGTATCTAGTTATCCCCATTCTCAGACACGGGCATTTGTGTCAGTTGATGGCCGACTGTCTGATCCAGCATCCCCTTGTAGTTCAGGGCACAGGCACAACCTGACTCGGGTTGCACTGGTGTGACAATCCTGGTCCGTGGACCTATGTCCCTATTTAGTTTAGGGTACAGGCATAATTCAGACACAAACTGCAGGATCTACAGTTTGTGAAGCACCCAAATCTATGTCTCCAATCACTTCAGGACACATACAGGAACCAGATGCAGCCCAGATGGGTATCAGTCACAGACTTCCCCTGCCTTCATCTCACTAGGGTGTCTGGGCAAAGGCAAAGCTCAGACTCGAAGCGCGGATCAGCAGCTCCTGGAGCATTCGCTCACTCAGTGCAGGGTGCGCAGGGCTGAGAGTCTGTTCACCTCACCCACAGCCAGAGAAGTCCCTGGGGCTTCTGAGTGAAAACCTCCTCTCTGCCGAGGGAGCAGGGAGGCCAGGACTCCGTCTGTAATGTCGATGTGGTTCTGATTCGCACTCTATGCCCTCAGGGAGTAGCTGGGAAATACCTGGCTCTCTCCGTGCGTTTCAGCCAGGAACTGTGGCAGTGTAAGCCGAGCACAGACTCGAACCCATGAGTCCCGCAGCTCCCAGAGCACTCACTCTCTTGGTGCAGGGCACGCGGGGCTAAGAACCAACTTTTTAATTCATTGATTCTTTGTATTATTTTCGTAGTCTCTATTGCATTGATTTCTGCTTTTATCTATATAATTTTCTCCCTCAATTGGACTTTGGGTTTGATTTGTTCTCTTTCTAGAAGTTTGAGGTTCAACATTAGGTTGTTTATTTGAGCTCTTTCAGTTTTAATCATGTGTGAGTTCATTGCTATAAATTTTTCTCATAGGACTGCTTTCATTGCATCCTATATGTTTTGGTATGTTGTATCAGTAATATTTAATTGTATATAGTGTTTAATTTCATCTTTAATTTCTTCTGTGACCCATTGGTTATTCAGAAGGGTGTTGTTTCATCTTCATGTGTTAATGTAGTTTTGTGGTTTCCTTTATCATTAATTTCCAGTTTAATTTCACTATGGTCAGATAGTATGCAAGGAATGATTTTAATTCCTCTACATTTACTTAAACATGTTTTGTCAGCTAATATATGATCTATTTTTGAGAATGTCCCATGTGCAGCTGAGAAGAATGTGTATTCTAGTGTTTGGTGGTGGAACACTCTGTAAACATCTACCAAGTTCATTTGTTCACAGGCTTGGTTTAATTCTAATATTTCTTTGTTGATTTTTTTGTCTAGTTGATTATCCATTTGTAAGAGTGTGGTATTAAAATCCCCCACTATGATTGTGTTAGTGCTTATTTGGCTTTTCATGTTAGTTAAGATTTATTTTATGTAGTTGGGTGAGCCTGTGTTTGGTGTATAAATATTTATGATTGTTATCTCTTCTTGGAGTTTTTCCTTAACTGATATATAGTGACCTTCTTTGTCTCTTTTGATCAGTTTTGTGTTTCCTTTAATGTCTTTTATTTTGGTAATGATTTCTTTTTCTACCTTTGAGATTATTTTTTTTTTGTATGGCCTCTTCCATTTGTTTCTTCAGTTCTGTGGTGATCATTTCAGAGTTCCATTTGTTGGTTTCCAATTTCCTCTATCGCTTTGTGGACTGGATTTGTCCTGGGTGGGCTGAATGTTTGGGATTGTGTTTTGCTTCTTCATCTTGTCATTTTCTATTTTCTACTTTTTTTGTTTTCTGTGTTGATACTCTTAGTTTTCTAATATTAGATAGCCTTAGTCACTGATGTTGAGGCTTTCCTAGGAGGTGTCTGTTCCTCCAGATGTCTCCTCTTGCTAGCACCATAATCCTGGGGCAATGAGGGGACAGGGCACAAATGTACTTTCCTCCCATTGTCACTTTTGTCCCAGAGCAATGGAAGACATGCAGGGTGCAACCTTATACTCTTCCTGCTGGCACCACACAGAAATAACTACATCAGGCTGTAGAGGAAAACAGATCAGAAATAATCATTCAGGTTAAAAAAAAAAAAAGAAATAACAACCATAATGAAAGAATTGCTCAGCATATCAAAGGAAGACATATATAAAAAAGAGAGGGACATAAAAAATGATGGAAATCTTGAATGAACAGTATAGGAAAGAATTAGAATGCATGAAACAGATTCAAAAAGATATTCAGGAAGTTAAAAATTTCACTGAAAGCTGGCAAAACCACTTGAATGAAATGGAAGACAGACTTTCAGACCTTGAAGACCACAATGCAGCTAGTGATGATGAAAGGAAAGATCTCAAAAGGAAACTCATAGACTGAAAGTCAAAAAATGGAAAACAATACTCCATGCAATAGGAACCCAGAAAAAAGAAGGGGTAGCTATTCTGTTTGCATACAATGTGGACTTCAAACCAAGAATGATCAAAAGAGATAAAGACAGTCACTATATTCTTGTTAAGGGAAGACTGCAAGAGGAAGAGATAACAATAATAAATATATATGCACCAAATGTAGGAGCACCCAACTATATGAGAACTTTTAACAGACACGAAAAATTGGGGCTGGGGATTTAGCTCAGCGGCAAAAGCGCCTGCCTGGCAAGCGCAAGGTCATGAGTTCGGTTCCCGGTACCGGAGGAAAAAAAAAAAAACAGACACGAAAAATCAAACAAGTACTAACATAATTGTAAGAGGGGATTTTATCACCCCATTGTCACAAAGAGATAGATCAACTAGACAAAAATCAGCAAAGAAATAACAGAACTAAACCAAACATGTAAACAAATGGACTTAGTAGACCTTTACAGAGTATTCCACCTCCAAACATTAGAATACACATTCTGAGCTGCACACAGGACCTTCCCTAAGATAGACCATATACTAGCATATAGAACATGCTTAAGTAAATGCAAAAGAATTGACATTATCCCATGCATATTATCTGACCATTGTGCAATGAAATTAGAAATTAAGGACAAAAGAAATCACAAAAACTCCATAAACACATGGAAACTAAACAACATCATCCTAAACAACCAGTGGGTCACAGGAGAAATTAAAGAAGAATTTCAACAATATTTACAATCAAATGAAAATGGAGATATAAACTATCGCAACCTGTGGGATGCAATGAAAGCAGTTCTCAGAGGGAAAGTTATAGCAATGGATTAGCACATCAGGAAAACAGAATGAACACAAGTAAACAACCTTATGCTGCATCTCAGACCTCTAGAAAAAGAAGAACAAGTCAAGCCCAAAGATGGAAGGAATCTTAAAGATCAGAGCAGAAATAAATGCAATTTACACTAAGAAAACAATACAAAGAATTAATGAATCAAAGAGTTGGTTCTTTGAAAAACTAAATAAAATTGATAAACTCCTAACCAAACTTATAAAAAAGGAAAGAGTCAAATCCATGCAATAAGGAATGAAAAGGGTGAAATCACTACAGATCCCATACAAATTCAGAAGATCATCAATACCTACTTCAAAAATATTGACAGTCATAGGGTGGAAAACACAGAAGAAATGGACAGATCCTAGATACATACAAATTGCCAAAACTGAATCAAGAACATATAAAATTCCTGAATAACCCAATATCACATAAGGAAATTGTCAATGTAATAAAAACTTACCAACAAAGAAAGCCTAAGGACCTGATGATTCACAGCTGAATTCTACAAGAAATTTAGAGAAGATTTAATGCCAATTCTTCTCAAACTGTTTAATGAAATAGAAAGGGAAGCAATTCTCCCCAACTCATTCCTGGAGGCAAGTATTACCCTGATACCAAAACCAGAGAAAGATCCAATCAAAACAGAGAACAGCCCAATCTTCCTAATGAACATAGAGGCAAAAATTCTCAATAAAACACTAGCTAATAGAATGCAGCAAATAATCAAGAAGGAATACACCATGACCAAGTGGGATGCATCCCAGGAATGCAGGGATGGTTCAATATATGCAAATCAATAAATGTAATACATTATATTAACAGAGCCAAAGATCAGAATCACATGATAATCTCAATAGATGCAGAAAAATCTTTTGATAAAGTCCAACACTTACTTGTGATAAAAACCCTACAGAAAAACAGAATAGACTTTACCTCAATCTGGTAAAAGCCATCTATGACAAACCAATAGCAAACATCATACTAAATGAACAAAAATGGAAAGTTTTCACTCTAAAATCAGGCACAAGACAAGGATGTACACTGCCACCACACCTATTCAACACAGTTCTGGAAACATTAACCAGAGCAATTAGACAAGGGAGAGAAATAAAGGGAATAAGGATAGAAAAGGAAGAAATGAAATTATCATTATTCCCAGATGACATGATACTCCACATAGAAGACCCCAAAAACTCCACCAAAGACTCCTAGAATTAATCAATAAAGTCAGTATGGTAACTGGATACAAAGCCAACACTCAAAAATCAATAGGATTCCTATACATAAACAACAAACACACTGAGAGAGAAATTAGGGAAACCATACCTTTCACAGTAGCATCAAAAAAGTTGAAATGCTTAGGAATCAATCTAACAAAGGAAGTAAAATATCTATACAATGAAAACTACAGTACTCTAAAAAAAGAAATTGAAGAAGATTTTTTAAAAAGGAAAGACATTCTTGCTTGTGGATAGGAAGAATCAGCATTGAGAAAATGGTCATAGTCCCAAAATTGTTATACAGAGTCCACATGATCCCGATGAAAATACCTTTGGTATACCTCACAGATCTAGAGGAAACATTCCTAAAATTCATCTGGAACCAGAAGAGACCCAGAATAGTAAAAGCAATCCTGGGCAATAAAGGTAAGGCAGGAAGCATCACAATCCCTAACTTGAAATTATACTACAAAGCTACTGTGAAAAAAATCAGCACGATATTGGCAAAAAAAATAAACCTAAAGATCAATGGAACAGACTAGAAAATGCAGCCACAACCACAAAAACACTTAGCCACATTATCTTTGACAAAGGGGCCAAACATTTTCACTAGAAGAAAGATAGTCTCATTAATAAATGGTGTTGGAAAAACTGGCTTTCTACATGCTGAAGACAAAACTACACCCATGCCTATCACCATGCTCCAAATTAAAATCAAAATGTCTCAAAGATCTAAATATTAAAACAGAAACACTAGATCTACTTGAAGAGAAAGTAAGTGGAAGTTTTGAAGACATAGGGGTAGGTAGAGAGTTCATGAACAAAAGCAAAGTGCACAGGAAATATTCAAAGAATCAACAATGGAGATCTCATCTTATTGAAAAACTTCTGCACATCAAAAGAAATCACCAACAGTGTGAAAAGAAAACCCACTTACCGGGAAAAAAATTTACCCAACTGTCCCTCAGACAAAGGACTCCTGTCTAAAATATATAAAGAATTTTAAAAATCAGCCCCCCAAAATTCAAAGACCTAATACAAAAATGGACATCAGAGATGAATGCACAATTTTCTGATAAAGAAATACAAACGGCAAATAAATACATGAAAAAATGTTCAACATCACTAGTCATTTGAGGAATGCAAATTAAAACAATGCTGAGATTATCTCTCACCCCAGAAAGAATGGTTATCATCAAGAAATCAACCCATAACAAATGCTGGAGGGGCTGTGGGGAAAAAGGAACTCTTCTCCACTGCTGGTGGGAGTGTAGACTGGGGCAACCACTGTGGAAATCAGTCTGGAAATTCCTCAGTAAACTAGGATTAGACCCAGCTATTCCCCTCCTGGGTATTTTTCCAGAAGAACTAAAACCATCATACCACAGCGATATATGTGCACCTATGTTTATAGCAGTGCAATCTGTAATAGCTAAATCTTGGAAACAACACAAATGTCCATCAGTTGAGGAATGGATAAAAAGATGTGGTATCTTTATACAATGAAATATTATTTAGCTATAAAGAAAGATAAGCTAGAGGCTTTTATATGTAAACGGATGCAAATTGAGAACATATTTGTAAGTGAAATAAATCAGTCTCACATGTGTAAACATCATATTGTCCCCTAAGAACCTGAAAGAGTAGGTAAAATCTGAAAACTACAATAGATATTGTGAAAATGAAAGAAAGTACTCAAATTGGAAAGAACAATTGGAATGAGGGGGAAAAAAAGAGAAAGAAGTAAATGAAAAAGCAGGTATAAGTAAGTGAAAAAATAGGTATATTTATATACACACAATACCTAAAATAATTGTCATACCAGTTTCTATCAGTTTACTGAAAGGAATAGTTAATTTTTAAATTTTTTTGATGAATCTTGCATGCCTATATCTGGTAATCTGGACAATCACTTTGAAGATAACAATATGCAATATAATTATTGCTGATTTCCTCTTGGCTTCTTTTGAAATTCTATAATTTTTATTGTTTTTTTGGTTGTTTTGTTAATGTATATGTTTTTGTTATTTTGTTTTTTACATTTTATCTTTAAAAAGAAAAAAACTATATATGTGTGTGTGTGTGTGTAGACAAGGATAGCTGGGATAAGTGTGTTGCTGATGTCTGTTGGTTTGTTGAAAGGAACAGTTAATGCTTACATTGTTTTTTTTTTTTCTTTTCTCTTGACCACTTTTGCATGCTTATATCTGGTAATCACAACAACTGGTTTGAAGACAATAATATGCAATATGACAGCCATTGTTGAATTCCCACCATCTTGTTTGATGAATCTCTGTCTTGTTTCTAATGTATTTTTCACTACTTGCTATTATCTTTAATTGCTTGATCAGTCTTGCATTCTTGCATCTGGTAATCTCAGCAACTTTGTCGAGGATAACAATATGTAACATAACAACCATGGTTAATTCTATCATTTTGTTTTGAAATCCTGTGTTGTTTCTTGTTTTTGTATTTTTTTGGTCTTCATTGTTGTTATTTTGTTATTGTTTTCTTTTTCTTTTTACAAAAAGGAAAAAGGTAATGTGAAAAAAGGTGCAGAAATTGGACTGATACTGCCATAACTAAACAATGCCAAAAATTGTTCTTTTGAAAGAAGCTAGGTAGTGCCAAGGGAAGGCCCTCTCCTAAGCCTTGAGAGGCACAGAAGCTTACCAAGATCTTACTTTCAACCTCTGCTTCCAGACCCGTGGGAGAAATTTGTACTGTTTTGCAGAAATTTATTTCAGAATTGTTAGACTACACAGAATGAAGCAAGTTGTCATGTGAATTGTGTTACATATCAGGTTTGTCCTCTCACTTTTCCGCCACCTTTACAATAAGAGCATCTTCTGGATAACCATTGATTAAAGAATAGTGAGGAGCATGTGGAACAGTTCTAGACACAACCTTGCCTGGCATGGTGGCGCACGCCTGTAATCCCAGCACTCGGGAGGCTGAGGCAGGAGGATCGCTGTGAGTTAGAAACCAGCCTGGGCTACAAAGTGAGCTCATGGCCAGCCTCAACTGCATAGTGAGACCTTGTCTCAAAAAGACAAAAAAACAAACAAAAAACAAATAGACACAACCTGACTTGAAAGCAGGGCACAGCTTATCTTATCCTACATCTGCTGAATCTCAGGCGTATGACTGGGAATCGGTGTTGTTCTTAGCTACTAACTTTGGGAGTGTTTTGCTTCACTCATGATATGAAGTATGTAAATAGCTAACTAAAATGTAAATGTTTTATTTTGCTGTTCATTGCAAATATTATTATATGTAATCCCTCAATACTTCAACTTGTATCTTTTACAAATAGGGACATTCTCCCATATAACATTTGTAACATTTTCAACTCGGGAAATGTAGCACAAATGCAGTACTATTATCTAATATACACTTCATACTTGAATTTTAGCAATTGTTTCAATAATGTCCTTTGCAGATTTTTTTTAAAGTCTAGCATAAAATTAAGGGTACTATGTCGCTTTTAGTTGTTAAGTTTCTTTGGTTTCTTTTAAGGTGAACAGTTAAGAGAAGATCCTTTTATGACACTTTTTCTGATTTTATTCATGACAAATGACTTCTTTTTCATGGCATTGCTCTCCTCCCTTCTGAGGAGCTGCCTTCTTCCCTTCTTGCATTGAGCTGCATCCCCATCCTTTTTTTTAAATTTTGAAACAGAACCTCACCAAGTTGCCCAGGCTTGCTTAAACTTGTGATTCTCCCTGAGCCATCATTGCTGTGTTTAAGAGGTTCTTATAGCATATCTCATAATGTAGAATTTTTATTATTTCCTCTGGATTCAATTCAGATTAAATATTTTGATAAAAATATCACATAGGTGATGTTATACTCTTCTAAATGTATTTTGAGACATTTTATACTATCACTAGGGATACAGTCCTAAGTTTGATGGCTTGATCATGTAATGGTATCAATCAAATTTCTTGGTGAAATGTACTTTTTAACTCTTTTTATAAATAATAATGGTCTTGGACAGAACATTTGAAACAATGTGATACACTGTTCCCAAAGCAATTTTACTAGTGAGTGGTTTCTACGATATAGTAAGAGTTATTCCCATTTCCATTAGTATATTTACTTATTATATAAATCTTAAAATACACATAAAAGAATTTTGAAATTATTATACTATATCTGGTGTCACTTTTAAAAATCTACTCAAGCAGGCCATAGAAGTATATTTGCTAATTATCTCTAATGTAATTAGAAATACAATTATTTCCATTGATGTAGGGCCAGTGAAGTGTTGTATCTTTCCTCATCCATTATAAGGATCATAGCTGAGAGCATCAAAATAAAGATAAATTAATAATAGACAAACAACAAATTTACCTATTTGCAGTTTTACATGATGAAGGGACATTCAGAAATGAAGACCCAAGACCCAGGGGATAAATTTTTTGTGTTTTGGTTTTGATTTTTTATGCTTTTGGTTTGAAGACTGTATGGCCTTTTAGAAATATGATGGTAGTAGATGGTGGAAAGAGAATGCAAGAATGTTTGTCCAGATTCTTCTTCCCATATCTGTGTGGTACTCCTTCCTAGAAGGTATAGGTCAGACTTTTCTTGAACAAGGATCTTATGACTCTCTATAAGAATTTTCTTTCGGCCAGCTCCTACACAGAAAGACAAAGGAAGGTTGGAATAATACTTCTAGGTTTTAAGGCTTGCTTTAGAAAAGAGGATTTCTAGTTTTCATTACCAGCGTGGGGAGGAGAAATTTTCATTTCTATGACTCATGTCAGTGGGGGAAAAGAGTAAAGAGAAGGGGGGGAAAAGAGTAAAGAGAAGGGCAGGAAAAAGTCAAAGGGAATTTGCTGCAGAGGCCTTCCAAAATCCTTCAGTCCAAATACTCAGTAAGCCAATGCAGCATACTTCTGCATGTCATTTTCTGAGCCCCCACACTAGATAACAAATTATTTCTATCCCATAATCTGTTCTTTTTTTCTTTTTTGTACAAAGAATCAAACTCAGGACCTTGTGCTTGCCAGGCAGGTGTTTGTGCCGCAGAGCTACATCCCAGCCAGTCTGTTCTTCAAGAGTCTATATTTTCTATTTATGAAATTAGCTTAGGGTCATATTTATTCTAACATTTATGTAGCACATATCATTTATTTTCATTTAATTACTTCAACATCATAAGTTTAAATGTTTATGAATTTTTCTGTTGAGAATTTTGTCATTTTCAGTGCTTGCCTAGAGTATTGGAGAGATTTCTCCCATTTGTTGCTTCTATTACTGTATTCAAACTTTAACTAGTTTTAAAATTTTAATATTGATATTTCTTATCAATCATTTGTATAAGCATATTAATATCTAAGATCTTTTCTTGTTTTCTTTTATATACTTCTTAAGCCTGAAAAAAAGCTATTTTCAGAGGTGAATGTGTTTTAAATTAGTGAGGTTACACTTGCATTTTTAAACTTTACTACTATTTTAGAATTCTATTCCTCTGTTGTGTCCATTTATGCATTTGAGGTCTCATTCATTTTGGCAGAAACAGGATGATTTGGGAAAAGAAGTCTTTGTTAAGCAACTCAGCTTATTTCAGCTGCTCTTGATCACCCATCTGCTCTATGACAATGACTCATTGTTCAACATGTGTATGTTTCCTTCTCCCACAGTAACATGAGAGGCCATGGCATAAAGCAATCTTATTAATATACCAGATCTATATTACATTCTTATTTTAAACAGATGGCTTTCATGCCTTGTATTCATTCATGCTTGCTTTTCCATTGGTAATATACACTATAGGTGTCTTTCCATGAAATCAGGAAGTGCTTGGAAACTTTTTAATTTAAGCAAATGGGGGACTAGAGTAATAATTATTCCACTCATTAAATTCTGAACAATTTCTTCATTTTATAATTAAAGATCATTCAATTATCAACTCTAAATTCAATCCCTAAAATTATATTTAAATTAATATTTTGTCAATAAAATTTGTTTTGAATCTTAGAAATGTTAATTATTATTTTCTCTGTTAAGATCCATGTATGACTAAAGGAAAAATTATATAAGAATTCCAAATACTAACTGAGTTAACAAAGTTAAGTGTGCCTCTTGGGCACATCTTTTTATGAAATTGATGTTTGAGAAAGAATTTATTCTTAATTTGCTAGAATTGGTTTTACACTGTAACCCATCCATTGAACATTGCATGGGATCTGTATTTTCTGGCTATGTAGAAATCATTTGTTATTAAACTAATTGGGAAGAAAAGGTTACTATCAGATACATATAGAAATTAAATGGTCATTTGGAAATCTGACTTCACAGTTTAGTTAAAAAGTACTCATATTTCTATATATTTTTAGAAAAAAATAACATTTGAATGAAGAATGCCATCACCTCTTTTTCTTGTTTTTTCTTGTTCTCTATTAAGTAATATCTATGTGTAAAGCTATCTAAGGCCATCTTGTCTGAAGCTCTATATACATATTTTACAGTGACTTAATCATCACTCTATAAAATAATAAAAATGCAAACACCAGAAATAATAAGCATGCCGTAAGTGCCCCATATTTTCAACTGTCTCCTAACTTGTAACCCAGCCCTGGAAAAGATTAAAAGAAACAAGACCAGCACTTTCTATATATAAACACAATTTTTGTCCTCTAGAAACTAAGATCAGAAAAGTACTCAAGGCTAAGCTTCTTTGAATGTGTTTAGCTAATAAGATTCCTTAGCATTCATTACCTTTATATAAGCTACTTCTCAAATATCTATTTGATAACAAGTATTATTGGAAGAAATACTTGGAGAAATTTAAACATGTTTGTAAATTATTTTCTTGGGTGGAAGTTACAGATTATTCTGGAATCTTTCCATTTTCCTGTATCCCACTCTGACCTTTAAAAAATAGCCCTCAAAAGTCACCTGCTAAGGTTTAAAATTCCCAAAGCCCTCCAATTTGTGTTTTGAGTTTAGGGTCTCAATCTAAGTACTTTTTGAAAATTATCAATAGCATTTTCCTCATCAACCACCAGGTGGCAGATGGATCCTGTTTTTAGAAAGCGACCCCGACCCCGCCCTACCGGAAGCTGTCATGCAAAGGAAATCTCTGGGCCCCTCCTGTATACAGTTCAGCACCCGGGACGCGGACAGCGACACCGCCCAGTCTAGTCCCGTGACTCGCTGCGGAGATTTTCACCTGACAGAGTAACTGGCCAATCCCAGCCGGTTCCAAGGGCCGCGTGGCTGACTAATTTATAATACCAGATGTGGAGGTGGGTAGAAAACCCTTGATGTGGGGCATTTAGAGTGGCAGGAAAACCAACTGATATCAAACAGTATCCCCTGCTGCAAAATCCTGCGTTTGTTTGTCTCTCCGCTCTCTCGCTCACCGCCGCCATCCACACGCCTCGCAAATTGTGCCGCGCCGTGAGACAGACGCTGGACTTCACCCGACGCCGAGCGTTGGTTTACCCCGACAGAACCGTGAGGCAGGAGGCGGGGCGGTCTGCAGGCCATGGCGGCTGTGCCTCCTTTGGACCAAGATGCTTGTCAGCTGCTTTGGAAAACCAGCCCGAGGACGGAGTGCTTTCTCTCTTTTTCCAGTGAATTAATCTCAAAAATACAAACACCAGCTGTCTTTTGTTCACACGAAATTACCATCTTAGGCAAAGAGACGGTACTGAGGCGCAAGTGTTCTGCAAGCGACGGTTTAGGTGTCGTTTTCCAGTTGCCTAGCAACTAATTAGACAAAAGAGCACGTTGCTACGGTTTTAATTCGCGGTTTCGAACTGCAAAAACCCAAGGGCAAATTAAAATGGCTTCCGGATAGCAGATATCAGGGACTACATTTTAGAATCAGGATGTACTTAATTCTAGGTACTTGCTAAAGAGGAACAAAAAGCTATTTGAGGCTGACAAGTTTGAGATTGCCAAATAGGTTAAATCAAGCGAAATTTTAGTTGTAGTTTATCCTTTCACGGATTGCTTTCCTTCTCACCGCTTTGGCGGCGACAGTTCACATTTTTAACCAGCAGAGGGCGAGTCGACTGCAGTTTTCGCCCTTCAGACACTCCTCCTTCCACCTCCGCCCCTGGAATTAATTTAGCACTCTGCTTTTCAAATATAGAACAAGCCGAGCAAGTGATGGTGGAAAGAGTGTGGTGTGCGGGACTTGGCCCAGCGCCCGACCCGTCAGCCCCGAACGTGTGGCTGCTCGGCACTCACGCCCACAAGCGTCTCCTTGCCGGGGCTGCGGGAAGAATCGCAGTGGCGGTTGCAGCAAAGCTCAGGGATGAGAAACAGCCCGGTCCTCAGAAGGCGGGGAGACACAGGCTCCTTGGCCTCTGATAACTGAAAGACCAGAGACGGTCCAGTAAGATGACAAATCGAAATTGTGAAGGTTTGAAAGATGAAAGAAGCAGTTTACTTATCACGGCCAATAACTGTGTGATGCAACAATACTCCCCCGCTCCCCCCACCCCCACCCGCCGCAGAAAAAAAGGCTCTGCTCTGGCTTTGCGACCTTAGGAACAAAAATTAGAGGGAAGAAGAGAAAACAAGGAGGTAAGAGGAAAGACTAAAATTCTAGCTAAGTGATCTTTAAAAGAGACTAAACAAAGCAAACCAGCTCAAAAGGAGAGGCAATGGAAGAAAGCCTGCCAGAATGCAGGTCAGAGCAATAAAGCATGCAGCACAAAGTTAATTTATTGTTGGCAGGGCCCTCTTCATTCTGGACTGGTTTGCCACTTGCTCGAGAGGGCCAGTTTACCTTGTAGTGTAAGATTTCACAGAATCTTTCTGGGCAGGCAGCCAGAAGTTCCATTAATTGGACATGCCCTTTTTCCTCCTCATATTTATGTCCTGGAATTTATCTAACTCGGTTTCAAACTAGTAAAATTAATTTTTCCGGAGGCCATTAAATGAAATTTTATTTGACATTGTATTTTCTTTCCTTGAATCACCGATTTCTGTAAAGCTTGTGTTTAAAAGACACCATTTATAATTTATAGTTATTAAAGACATCATATATAGTTCATTTATCAATTCAGTTCATAAAAGAGTATGATTCATTCTTTCTTTCTTTGTCTCTCTTTTTCTTGAAGTGCTGGGGTCAGACTTGGGAAAGGTAAATGTTCTAGCACAGAGCTACATCTGCAGCCTGACACTTTCTTAAATTTGTTACTGAGGAGGACAAGAGTAAGGTATCTGAACAGATTAGATCAAATATGATTTAACTCACAGTCGTGTGATTAATTTTACAGATCGATTGAACTTTAATGGTATTGTATAGCATGTCTGCATTTCTATAGCATTTCTACTGTGAAGGAACACCTATAAATGTTCTATAAATATACCAAATTTCATTCATCTTGCATCAAGATCAAACAAATGCATAAAATTGGCTAAAATAATCCCCTCAACTATTCACACAGAATCCAGAATTATCTTCCAAAATCCTAAGTACCAGGTCAGTGAACAGGTACTTAATGAAAAAGAATATTCAAATAACCAATAAACAAAGACTTTCATCATTAATCATCAAAGATGGAAAATTAAATCACAATGAAATGGAAATTTAAATCACAATGAAATGTGTTTACCCACTCAAGGAAATGACTAAATAATAGCTGACATTTTCAAATGTTGGAAAAGATGGGGCAACTCCAACAATCATATATTATTGGTGAAGAGTAAATGGTATAATCACTCTGGAAAACTGGCAGCATTAACTAAAGTTTAATATAAGGATATGACTGGGTGATTTCACTCATAGATGTATATATACCTGATAGAAATGCATACATGTATGTACAAAACAACATGCATAAATCATAGTATACAGCCCAATACAGTTTTATAAAGGAAAGATATTCAACTATCTACCACCCAGATCAAAAAATAGAATAGAATAGAACTTTTTATAGAATATTACAAATCCCTAAAATTTCCCTGTATCCACTCACTTTTATCATTATAGCAACATAAGTTCATCAGAGCCCAATTCTGGAAGCAATTCAAATGTACTTCACCAACAGAATGGGTAGAATGTTGTTACTGTGTAAACAAAAAAATACACAATAATAAAATTTTTAGAATATACATGTAATGACTAAATCTCGCAAATGTAGTACTCAGTAAAATATTCATAAGCAAAATAAAATAATTGTATGCTTCTATTTACATAAGCTCAGTAATTGGAAAAACTATGTTTAGATAATAAAAGTGAGGGTACTAGATAATGGTGGAGATAAAGACTGGAACTGAGTATTGTAAGGTTTTAGAGACTGGATAATACTCTATTTCTTGATCTGGATGGTAGATATTTGAGTATGCTTACTCTTGAAATTACTGAGCTGTATACTATAATTTTCGTTTGTTATACTGCAATAAAAAGTATGTTTTTTAAAAGACATAAGACAGATCATGTCATACAGATGTTTAAAGACATTCAGTGCCTTCCACTGCACTAAGAGTAAAAATCTAACATCCACAATATGACCTATCAGGCCTGCATAAAGTACTCCTATCTAAATTCCAGTCTCTTGTTAACTACTTTCTCCCTCAGTCACCATACTTGGATTACTCTGATCTCCACCATTTTTTAGAAAATATAAATCTCTTTTCAATCTTTAGTTCACTGTTTTCTCTACCTGGAATATGTCATCATCAGCTTTTTGTATGACATGCTCCTTCTAAGCCTTTAAATCAGATGCAATGACACCTTTTCAGAGAAGCATATTTTGACTTTCCTACCTAAAGTCCTTGTGTAATTTTTCTATTTGCTACTGTAACAAAGCACTAAAATGGGCTAAAACTCAGGGTATTATTAGATGTGCTTTCCTTCTAGGCATTGTAGGGGAGAACTGATTTTCTTGTCTTGTTCAGTTTTTAGAGGCACATGAATTTGGGGGGTTGTGTCTCCTTTTCCCATTTTCCTTTTGGGTTTTTTTCTTTTTTCTGGTACTGGGAATCAAACTCACGACCTTGCACTTGCCAGGCAGGTGCTGTGCTGCTGAGCTAAATCCCCAGCCCCTCCTTTTCCCATTTTCAAAGCCAGTATTTCAGCATCCTCAACTCTTTCTCCAAATGTGACACCCTTTCTACTGCCTCTTCTACTTTTAAGAACCCTTGTGATAATATAGGGTTCACCAAGATAATACAAGATAATCTCTTGAGCTCAAAGTTAGCTAATTAGCTGTGTTATTTCCCCCTTGCTATCTGATATAACATTAGTAGATTCTGGAAACTAAGGTGCAGATATGTAAGGAAGGCATTATTCTGCCTATCACAACCTACCCGTTTTTGTGTATGTGTGATTTTTTTTAGCTCAGCACAATGCCTATTTCCTTAACAATCTAATTACAATTTAAAATCATTTTATATATTTTCCATTCTCTAAATGCTGTACTATACTTAATTGTAAATTCTATGTGACTACAGGCTTATCTATCCTATTCTCTTCTATTTCTCCCCTACATAGCATAATGCCTGGAACATTGCAGTAGTTCTATAAGTGGAAAGAATAAACAAATTATGATCTTTGCCTCTATTTTGAGAACCGCTCTTAAGAACTCTTTTTGGAATTTATCTCTCCTTCTCATAAATTAAGTCCTGGCAGGAGAAAAATTTCTGGAGAAATAACAGCATAGATTTTCACAAGTTCTTCACCACAATAACTAACTGTAAAGAATCATGTCTATAGATAGAAACCCATACTTGTCACATATATACCTTCATTTTTCATCGAACTTAAAAAGATAGCTTATTTTTTTTTGGTACTGGGAATCAAACTCATGACCACAGGCTTGCCAAGCAAACGCTTATGCCACTGAGCTATATCCCTGGCCCAAGGATAGCTTATTAATTGCTGCTTTGTGTAGAAAAGCCTATCTCAGAACTCATGCAAGTGAAGAAAAGATAATCTAAGATGAAGAGCTGGAATTCTTTGTTACAGTAACATGAGAAATATATGGTGCATGATATGAGCCTATGAAGTAGCTATAAAGGCAGGTGTTATCAGGTAATTACTGCTTACTTCTGTTTTACTAGGTTGTAATATCAAATACCAAAGTATTTTTAAATCTTTGTGACTTATTTATTTATTCAGCATGTACTAATTCATAATTTATCAAGTGTTAGATACTCTTCTAGGTTTTGGGAACAAGTAGAATAATACAAAGTCTCTGCCTTTTAGGGAGCTACAAATATGACTACATATATGACACTGTGTAAGGTAGTGGCAAGTGTTATAAAGAAAAAAATTTCTGATAACAAACTAATAGAGGGTGGTTTTTTTGATACAGGTCTCACTGTATAGTTCAGGCTGGCCCTGAGCTCATTATGTAGTCCAGGCTGGCCTGGAACTTGTGGTGATCCTCCAGCCTCAGGTTCCTAAGTGCTGGGATTATAGGAGTACACCAACACACCTGGCCTAATAGGGGGTTTTGAATAGAGGTTTAATTTATGTTATAAAAAAACCCTGGCATATATATATATATATATATATACAGTAAGGGAAAACAAATTAGTAGGCCACTGCAGTAATGTAGACAAAAGTTAATGGTAGTTTGAACTGAGTTAGTAGCACTAGAGCTAATAAAAACTAGATTTGGGACTTTTGTTTTATTTTTAATTGACAAATAATAATTTTATATATTTTTGAAAGAAAATTGACATGAATTTGATTATGAATTTGATGGAATATTTCAAGTAGCAATGAATACTAATTTTTATTTTTTAATTTTAATTTTTTTTATTTTTAAAACAATAGCAAAATACCAACATCATAGTCAAAAACAAAACAAAGCAAAAACATTAAAACTGATAAGGGTTTCAAAACAAAATGATAGGAATTAGCAGTGCTTGTTATATTACATATTGTTATCTTCAACAAATTTGCTCAGATTACCAGATGTAAGAATGCAAGATTGATCAAACCATTAAAGAGAATAAAAGAATTTTAAAAACATTAGAGATTATACAGAGTTTCACTAGACAAGACGGTAGGAATTCAACAATGGTTGTTATATTGTATATTGTTGTTTTCAAATTAGTTACTCAGCTTACCAGATATAAACATGCAAAATTGGTCAAAAAAATTTAAGCATTAACTGTTCCTTTCAATAAGCTAATTTTTAAAATGTAATTATTTTACAATCTTGTAAAAAGGGAAATTAGGAGAACAGGGAAGCTATAAATTGTAGGTATAAAGAACACTTTCAAGGAATGTTTTTGTAAAGAAAAAATGAGCAGTAGTATAAAGGAAAAATGAGGTCAATAGATAGTTATTTTAAGATGTGAGAACTAACAGCATGCTTGTATACTGATGGGGACGCTTCAGTAGCAAGGAAAAAATCAATAATACAGAGCTGGCAGGAAGTACCATCCTTGAGTATGTGATATGGAAAGATATTTGAGCACAGTGGGTGGGTGAACTTAGCTATGAACATAGTTCATCTACCAGCATAGAACATAAGGTGAAGTATAAAAAAATAAGACAAGCCAATAGGCAGATGTGGTGAGAACTTGTGGACTTGCTCGTCTGATCAATGCATTTATCAATGAAGGAAGAAGAGGCTGTCTTGACAGAGAGGATGGTGTGTGGAAGTTTAGAAAACTATCATGATACGAAGTGGTCAAGGCAGAATAGATGAGGAAGGCAGAGTAAGTGAGCTAGAAAATTACTGTATACAATTTCCAGGCAGCATTAAGGGCCCTTTGAAATTTGTAATCATATATACAAATTGAAAAAAAAAAAAAAAAAAAAA
>NW_004955611.1:138495-189155 GCF_000276665.1 Chinchilla lanigera
AAATTGAGAAGAGCTAGAAATATTGTGATGTTTTCTCTCCCCACAAGAATCTGTGTAAACAAAAGTATGATAGAGGCAAAATTTTGGATATATGAAGCTTTGGATTTTTATGAGCAAGTATATTAAAGTGGGGGAGGCTCAGAGAGTGTAGAAAATAAGGGTGATTAAAATGTAGGGTGTAGAAAATAGAGTGATTAAAATGCTTGACTATAGACTTTAGTAGAAAACATATGAGGGTGGTGAGGATTATGAAAAAGGTGACAGAACTAACAGATTTTATGTACTGCAATAGTTGAAGGTGGTTTTAAAGTTAAAGTCCTAGAGAGCATGTTAGAAAAACTGGAGGAGATAGAAAGTTTGATGTTTCAAATTGATATTGGAAAAGTGTTCCGGTGACTGACTACATGAAGTCTTTATTGGACCTCAGATGGGAGCAGGAGGCTGAGAACAACAGAGTGTTGATATTTAGAAGACAGAAGTGAAGGGATGAGGACACCAGGCCACTAAAAGAAAATCCATGTAGATGCTGAAATCACCAAATATTAAGACTGGGATAGCACTGGAGAGAATAACAGAGTCAACAGTTAAAATCCTCAAAATATGAAGGTGAGTGACAGGGAGTCAGTAGATAAACACCTCAAAGGTAGATAGTGGGTAGCAAAGTTAGATGATATGAGACTCTAAGATAAACATTGTGAGGAAGAAGTGGGTACAGTGATCTGGAATTGGCAGGGAGAAGCAAGGAAGAGAGTTTCTAAACTTTACACCCAGTGGTAAGAATGCTAAAGAGAGTTACATTTTGAGAAGAATAAATGGACAATCAGATTTCAGTTAAATGCAGTTACATTTTGAGAAGAATAAATGGAGAATCAGATTTCAGTTAAATACAAAAGGTAAATTTTCAGAAAAGAAGCTTAGTATGTGAGGAATGTTGCTAGTGACTGATCAGAGGGCATAGTGGAGGCATTTCAGGGTTTGAGGAGCGTAGAATATCACAAGAGGAGTAAATCTGCTGAGCTACATGGGAGTTATTCTCTGGGAAAGAGACAATAGGAGGGCTCTAAACTGTGGGAAACTGATACAGACCAAGAAGTTAATTTTGATAGTCTCCAGATACCTGGCTATAGAAGGCTTATGAGGGGTGAGTGGTTAAATGTTTTGTGTCAGAATTCTGGGACTCTCACTTATCTAAAAACCAACATCTTCCTGTAGGCACAAGACCACAGAGAGATGCTCACCTGTGTCAGTGCAAACACAGAGGCAGGAAACCAGGGGCAGTTGTCAACTGCTGTGAGTGTCTTTTCAATGCCTTAAATATTACCTATAGCAGGGCAAATTAAAGTTCTAGATTGCTACTTTTAAAAAGTCAAATCCACTTCTGAAGTGCATGCTTCTCAAGAGATCAGGACATTGGGATGATGGCTGAGTGACAATCATGATAGTACTCAAATGGGTCAGTGGCCTGTCAGAGCCAAAGGGCAACAAGAATGATTAAAATTAATACAGAGCTGAAGAATATACATGTGTTTCTATGTTTAGGATGAGCACTCTTGAAATACAAAAAGTTCAGTTAGAACTTCACAGATTAATTTTTTTTTTTTTTAGTTTAAAAGTTGGCTACATTCTATCACCAAGATCAGAAGCACAATGGCCTAATCAGTAACTGTGGGCACTTTGAAACATCCTCATATTTAAGAGGAAATTAAAAGTAAGTCTAGCATGCTATCAGTGTTGAAAATCGCAAACACATACACACATACTGAGTCACTGTAATAATTCTCTAGTCGTAGTTCGCTGAATCTCTGCAGATTCAATTTGGCATCAAATAACAGCCCATTCTTCTCTGCCAGGGTGGTCGTTCAGAGCTGATGAGGAGACTGATAGCCCTTCAGCTATAGAGAAAGGCCCTCAGGTGACATTTTGTCCTGGAAAAAGTCTGGAAAAGTAAGTTTATCAATTTTCTGAGCAACACTGAACAAAACTAGAGACTTTCACTATGAGGTCTTTTCTTCAGTTAGGTTAGGAGGGCTGAGTTTGCCTCTGGCTACATCTTTAACACTTACACCTACAGTTTCTCCACAAAAGCAAGTGAAAAATAAAACTGTCCAAATGAGAAAAAAATTTTTGAGTCATGACTTACCTAAAACCCAGATGTTCCAATCTTAATCTCCAAATTGGAGAATGTGTTTACATCTTCAGCTCCAGGTCTTATCTAAGAGTCCTCACTTGTGAAAGACTCCTTCTTATGAAAGAAGGGAGCCAGAGGCAGGAGCCAAATTCAGTGAGATTCTGTATATAGTATCTATAAAATGAATTAGGTTCTTAGAAGGACATAGTATCTTAGGACACAGATGAACAACTTTTTTAGTTTTGTTTTACTTTTTGAGACAGGGTCTCACTATGCGGTTCAAACTGGTCTTGAACACACTCTGTATCCCAGGCTGGCTTCAAACTCACAGAGATCCTCCTACCTCAGCCTCCTATGTGCTGGGACTCTAGATGTGTGCCACCAGCTTTTAGTTTTTTTGTTTTTATTTTTGTTTGTTTTTGAGAACAATCTTTAAAATAGCACGCTAAGGTTGTGATAAGAATTTAGTTTACCTTGATATCAACTCACCTAAAGTCAGTTCTTCAGATGCTAATTTACTTAATTAATTCATCTAAAACTAACATTGTCTAGAGCAGTGATCTTCAGTCTTAGCTGTACATTAGGTAAGTCTAACCTGGTAAATTTTTTAAAATGATGATGCCTATGACACAAAGATTCTGATATGTTCTTCCTGTGATAGAACCTGAGCACTGTCAAATAAAGTATAGAAACAAGTTATGATTGAATTTCAGATAAAAAGGAGTATTTCCTGATAAGAATGCCCAAAATATTATGTGGCACAAACTAAAAACTATTCACTATTTATCTGAAATTCAAATTTAACTGGATATACTATGTTTTCCTTTGTTAAATCTGTCAGATATACATGTATTTCAGGCTTATGCAGAGCTAACAACCACCACTTGAGTGTATGTAGATCATACAGATAAGACTGGATTTCTTTAACATTTTCTGAATTTTTTTTTTATCTTTTAAAAAAGTAAAAATTTCCCCATTTCCAGACAGTTCAAGAGTTAATTTCTGAGGGACTGTCAAATATATGTATAATTTTATATTTCTAAAAAAATTGTAGTATACTATGCTACACTTGATTCATACAATTTAACCCTTTTAAATAATTTCTGTTTTGCTCCATGGTTTTGCATTCTTTTCTGTTTTTTCCTATTAATGTTTATGCTCAGTTGAGGCACCACTGGGATTCGAAACCAGGATCTCCTGTTTATTAGACAGGTGCTTTAACCAACTAAGCCACAGCATTGCCCTCCTCTTAATGTTTAAACACATTAATATGTATAGAAGTTAGCCTTTTTCTATATGAATAGTAATATATAGTCACAAGTCACTCCATGATGGGAACATATTCTGAGAAATGTTGTTGTTACATGATTTTGTTGTACAAACTTCATAGAGTATACTTCATAAACCTAGATGGTATACCTACTGCACATTTTTGCTATGTAGTATAACCTATTGCTCCAGGGCTAAGTCCATATTACCTCTTGACTATTGTAGGGAAATAATGAAAAGAATTTATGTATCTAAACATAGAAAAGGTACAGGTAAAACATTAGGACCCAGGAATTTTCAGCTGTACCATAATCTTACAAGACTACCATTGTACATATGGTAGTTACTGAACAAAACATCCTTTTGAGTTGCATGATTATATTTGGGCTTTTGACTTTGTTCACAGTGTGTTTTGCAGTGCAACTTTAAATATTTGTGCATGCAAAATATATATTTTCTCTTTTGTTTTGTTAGGAAAAGAGGTCTCTAGCAGGCAGGAACAGCGCAAGGACTTGAGCCCAGGGAGAAAGAGGAAATGAAGAAAAGGGCAGTGGTTATGGTTGTTTCTTGAAAAAAAAAGTTAAATATTCCTAGGCCAGGTGGTTACAACAACCAGGCAGCCCCCAGCAGTTGGGCGACACAGATTCTACCCCTAGCAACAGCCTAGAGACCAACGACAAGCTGACCCCCCAAAACTGAGGGAGAGATCAAGGCAAGCCATACACACCCCAATAACAGCACCCACAGGTCCCACATTAGGCTTTCCAGCTCTGGAGCCCCTTCTTTTCAGAGAAGTCTGTATGGCTTCTTTGCAGTAAAACTAGCTTCTGCTTGGTAACTTCCTTAGGCTCCTTTCCTTTATTTCTCTACTGGACTGGTGGTCCGGATCTGAGCACATCATACTTTGGTGGCTGCAGCCCAGGTGTGACATCATTTTATAGAACCCTTCCCACTTTGAGAGTATATTTTTAATTTTGCCTGTTTTCTGGCAGTGGCTATAGTTCCAATATTTTGTTCTATTTAAATAAAGAAGCTTGACTTTTAGTAGGTGATACCATGCACCTAGTTGTAGGCATGTGATTGTGTGATTTATTTTTCTTGTCAGTGAGACATAAACAAATGTTAGAGGAGACTCTTGGGGACTCGTCTTAGGAAACTTCCCTCCTTTCTTTCAGCTGCTAAAAAGGTTGGAATAGGATTTGGCAGCCATATCGAACTATGGAAGACCTGGACCACTGACAAGTTCCATGCTAAGGCTAACAGCAAAGATGGTGCCCTTTCATCTGTAATAACACAGCCAACACAGCAAACCTGTGAGCCTAGATTCCCTATCACCAGGCTGCTGCTGCTTCTTCCTCTTCCTCTTCCTCTTCTTCTCCTCTTCCTCCTCCTCTTTCTCCTCCTCCTCTTTCTCCTCCTCCTTTTTTGAGAAGGGTGTAACTTTCATCATTAAGCCACTTTTACTTTGAATCTTTTAAAAATATACTTAACCAAAGCTAATCCTTATACCACAATTACTTTTAATAATTTTGTTGTCTTCCTCCACCCCTGTTCTCCCTCAATGTATGTATTTTACTTCATTTTAAATTCATTTTGATATATAATCTTTTTCAATTTTTGTGTTAAAATATATATAAAATGTACCAATCCTTACCAATTTAAAATGTATCCATTTAAAATGTATTCATAACATTATACAATAATCACCACCATCCATCTCCCTAACTCTTTTCATTTGGTAAAACTGAAACACCGTACTCATTAAATAATGACTCCTCCTTCTCCCTCCCCGCAGACCCTGGCAAACACCACTCTAATTCCTGTCTATGACTTCGTATACTCTAACTATACTACACAGGCAGACTCATATGATATTTGATTTTTTTGTTACTAGCTTATCCCATTTATCATAATGTTCCCAATGTTCATCTATGTCATAGTATTTATTATCAGAAGCACCTTCCTTTTAAAAGTCTGATTAATATTCCATATGTATGTTACATGCATGTAAGAGCATATCTTATTTATTCATTGATGGATATTTGGTCTGGTTCCATGTTTTAGCTACTGTGAATAATACTGCTGTGGACATGGGTATATTGATATCTCTTTGGGTATACATCTAAAAATGACATTACTGAGTCTCATGGTAATTCTGCTTTTAAGGAAAAGCCATATTGTTCTCCAGTGGCCAGTATCTGAGCAATGGACATGTGAGACAAAGGGTGAATGGAGACCAAAATGTCATTTTTATCATAGACAAATCTGATTTTACAAAATGTGCTTATATCTTTAAACAAATATGGTTGTTACACTGGTGTCTAGAATTGAACCCAAGCCAAACATCCCCATTATATCAGCAGGAGTCAGGTAGAATAAGATTACAGGTGAGTTTGATCCAAGAGAAACAAAGGGAGGAAAGAATGTTTATGCATGCCCAATCTACCCTTTCAAACTATCCTGTCTGGAAAGTCTTTTTCTCTAAAGAATAAGGAATCAAGTGTAGAGAGACTAAAAACATGAAGTCATTAACCTCCCCCAGACTAGAAAAAAAAGAGAAATGTAAATGTCCATCTGTATAATAGATTAGAAATTAGGATTTAAAAATACTTAATAATTTTTTGTAGTACTTGGAATTCAATCCGGAACCCTATGCATTCTAGCCAGACAAGTGCTCTACCATCGAGCTACGGCCCCCAGCACTACTTAGTAATTTAACAGGTAACACTGGGTGTGTTATTACTTCAATTTTTTTTACCTTTTGGTACAGCTGAGGTTGAACAGTCTAACATTTTCCACATTTTAATATTCCCTAGTAAATCATCATATGTTTTGGAGCCTGAGCATTTTTCTCACCAATTTGTATGATTTCTTTATGAGATAAAAAGTTATCCTTCATTATATGTTCTGTTAAACTTTGGCAATTCATTTCCATTAGTTTTACTTTGAGAATATGAAATAAATTCATGTAATTATATCTATTATATTCCCTGTTCTTTAATTTACTGCCTTCAAGTTTAGAAAGTTCTCCCAATAAGGGTTTAATAGGTATGCACTTTTGTTTTACTCTGATTTTTCTATGGTTTAATGTATATTATCTCCTTCTATAACCAAATAGTATTTATGGTTTCTTTAGTATGAAACAGATAAAACCATTCATGTGCCTTCAATCTACCTGCATTACTGTTTCCTCCTCTTAGCTCTCTATTTTCTCACTTGCTTTTCACAGGTGGGCAAAGAGAGAGAGAAAGGAAAAAGAATTATAACATTAAATGATTTGGGGGTTCCTAATAAGAGTAGAATAGTTGTCTGAAAGTGACCAGCTCTTCTTTGGACACTTTCCTTTTCCAATTCTATCCTAAAATGTGCATGTTTTCTTAAAATAAAAAGTAACTTTAAGAGTATCCTATATAAATCCTCAAAATTTAAGCCAGCAAAATGTCGACTTCACTTACTTTTTCTTTTTTTCTTTTTGTAGTCCGGTGATTAAACCTAGGGCCTTGAGCAAGTGCTCAACCACTGAGCTCTATAACCCCAGCCCCCTTTTCTCTCTCTCTTTCTTTTTTTAATTTCATCTCAACACAGGATTACCCAGACTGGCCTCAAAGTTGCTATCCTCTTGCCTCAGCCTCTAGAATAGCAGGGATTAGAGATGTGTACCACTGCTCCCAGCTTGAACTTGCATTTAAGATCTGTAAACATATTCAGAAAAAGTAAACTTACACGGCCCATATAAAATACACTGAATTGGAAAAGTTAAATTTTAATCTAATTAAATATGAGGTAGACTGAATTTAATGTAAACTCATTTTTTTTTGCAGCTTGTTGAGTTTCTGGTTGTTGTTTTATTCTCAGTGGTTACTGGAAGTTTCAGCTATAGCCCAATTTGCACTGTATATACAAGATGAAAGAGGATTCAATAAGGAAAATGGGAGTGCTTGGAAGAGAAGGAATAGAAAGAAGCAGAAAATAATTCTCAGTCACACAAAATGAGTTCAGATGTCATACTGTCAAGTTTTTAAAAATAGCTCCTATTTATTGTATTTCTTCCATGCCCTACAACCTCTAGTCTTTACAGCTATTTATTCTTTTAAATTATTTTTTCTGATATATAGTTAGACAGTAGTGTTAAAGTTTCCTGTGTTGGTATTGTTAGTACTTTTTCAATAAATCTAATACCTACAAGGAGCAAGCTCCAGCTCTGCTACTTGGTGAATTATCCATATTTCCATTCATGTACCCAAAGAACCAGGAACAATTCAGGTGGGTTTTCTAGGTTTTCCTTCTCAGTAAAGTGGAAAACAAAATTTTGTATCCTCTGGTTTGGTCCTTGTGAAGGCTGAAGAATGGAGCTCTATAGCCAAGGTAATTGGCCTCCTGTGCTTGATGGTTTCTAAATTCCAGATCCAGTGAGAGACCCGTGGGACACAGGCCTAATGCACTATGTTCCTCCTGCTGAAATGCCAAGTCTGCATTTATTATGGTAATTATCCATTGCACAAATATATAAACTGAATCTTGAATCTGAGATCACACTGTATTTTATCTAACATATCTACTGGGCCAAACAACACCACCAATTTTTCCCTTTGTTTCAAAGCCAAATTGGCTGCACACCTACTTAAAGGTATCTTGTGTTCTGGTAAATAGTTGATAACATAAGTTAGACTCATCAATTATACTCTTCTGAAGAAAGAGATGGGGGAAATGTGCACCTCCCAGAAGATTAGATAAAGGCAAATTAAATGACAATCACTTGCTTATCATGTTTTCAAAAATGAAAAAGACTGATAGCATATAATATTGTGCAAGGTGTAGAAATTCTCATAAACTGCTAGGAAGGAGAACACTACGTTTCTAGGGCCTATTTTGAAATGCGTATAAAAAGTTTAATGTGCATATTCCTTTAATCCATTTTATTCTTTTTGGAACTTATCCTGGGGGAGTAATTGAACTAATGTGCCAAATGTGGTCAAACTAAAAAATGTGTAGCACTGTTTCTGATAGTAAATAATTAGTTTTGCTTTTTTTAGGACAGGGTCTTGCTATATAGTCCAAGCTGGCCTAAAGCTTCCTAAGTAGCTCATGCTGCCTCAAACTTTGCAATCATCCTACTTCAAATTTCTGAGTGGTAGGATTACAAATGTGTGCTACCATGCTTGGTGATAGTAAAACTTTTAAAAGATATTTAATATCTTCTAATGGGACTGATTAAATAAATTATAACCATATCATGAAGTACCATGTAAATAACTCAAAGATTTATAATATAGGTTGGGAAAGAGCAAGTTCAGAAAGTAGGATTTGTGCTATCTCTGGAGAGATTATACATACTTATTTAAAAATGCATCTTCTCCTTTTTACTGTTTCCTTCTCTGCAAAGGGAACTCAGTCACTTCTCAGGCTTTTCTATTTTTTTCTTTTTTTTTTTTTCCCCAGTACTGGGACTCGAACTCACGACTTTGCATTTGCCAGGCAGGTGCTGTGCCACTGAGCTAAATCCCCAGCCCCCTCAGGCTTTTCTTTTTTTTTTTTCTTTGTTTTTTGTTTTTTGTTTTTTCTCCGGTACCGGGAACCAAACTCACGACCTTGCGCTTGCCAGGCAGGCGCTTTTGCAGCTGAGCTAAATCCCCAGTCCCCCCTCAGGCTTTTCTATATCCCTTTGTTCACTGCCTCAGGAGAATAGAGTGACCTGCTTGACTGGCAATTTGGGAAAGAATAAACAATTAGTATTTTCCTTATCTCTGCCTCTTTTTGTCCATGAAACTAAGCTGCCTGCTCTGAATAGTAATTCTTTTCTTCTCCTCTATGCCATTCTTTTTGCCTGATATTGTGATGAAAGATCTGGCTAATTCTGGAGTTCATTGAACAACCACATTAGGCACTCAAACTAACCTATGTCCTCTAACTCAACTTTATCACTGATGAAATTACTACTTTTGCCTTTCTATGCCAATCTTTTATCTTAATTTACCAATTAATTGGTACCTTAGGCAAGGGAGATGGCTGCTATTTATTGGGGAATTTCAACCACCAGTTATGTGTGCATCAAAAAAGGAATAGAAGAATTGATTCCAAACTCTTAATGTATGTCTAATGTAGATACTTTCTTGCTATTTTCTAAATTCTATACTTCTGTATATTTTTAAAATGCCATTTTCTATTTAGAATCATTAAAAAGAACTAAATATTGATATTTTATTCTGAATAAAATGTGAAAAAAATATATATATATAAAACTAACGTGGCCTTTCTAAATTATACTAGTGGCTCCCAAAGATAAAATGATATTGTCATTCACTCCTGGTAGCCTCTGGCCTTATACTACATGGTAAAGGAGGATGGCTTTGTTTGTCATTTTGTAGCTATATGACATGGAAGGACTAAATTTTCTCATTATTAAATAAATTTCTTTAGGCCCTAACTTCCCCAAATCCTATATGCTGATGTTTACTACACACCTGGGGAATAACAGCTTTCAGCAAGTTGTTGAGGTCATTATTAAGTATTAGATCTCTCTTTTTAGAGTTCCATAGCCCCCTAGCCCAGGGGCTAGTGGGACCATAGGTGCCCACCTGACTCAAGGTCATCCAATCACCTTTTCTTTCCATGAAGAATTTAGAATTAGGAATTAGAAACAAAAATTAGGTTTTCATGGATCTCTAGAAGCAAGGGAATGTACATTTAGAAGGTGTAGAAAAGAGGAAAGCTGGTCTGTAGAGATAGAAAAGAATGAAACTAATTAAGAAAGACAACTATAGAAGATAAACTTTTAAAACAATTCTGGCTTTTGAATTACTAGTCTTGTTCCCTTCTGGAAGCCTAGCTTCATTCTCATTTTTTTAGTTTGAATTAAACAAACTCATGTCGTTATAATAAATCATTTTTTTTTTTTTTTAGCATAAGCTAAATGGATTTGATTTCTTTAACTTGCAACCAAAAAATCTATTCTACAATGTACCTGTCTGCCAGTGGGAATGATTTTTATCCCTATATTCTTTTGGCCCTATCATTCCTACTTCATGCAAAGAATGTACCTGAATGATCCTAACTTTACCCAATTTCAGCTCACTTTGTACAAGACCTCCCCACCCTATACTCATCCCCAGGTGAGATCTAGCACTGCCATCCTAGCTTGGTTATTACTCCCAAACAAGTGTACCACACACCAGTGCTCGAGAATTGCCTTACCAGACATCTGATCTGAGCTTTCAGCTTGTTGTGCCACAGAGCAAGTTGTGAAAGAAAGGATGAAGGTCCCAGCCTTGAGGGTCATTGGAAAATTGGCCCTAGACTTACAACAAAAAGGAAGGTGATCTGCAAAGCTACTACAGCTGAGGAGAAAAATGTGCTTTTTTCCTGGAAAATGAATGCTGTTAGCTATAAAGGATGGAATAAACCTAAAGACTCTGGAATGGAATTCATTTTTGAAAGACTAGGTTGGGTGCTAAATAGTATAAATTATTTAGGGAGAAAGATCTTCCAAAGTTTATGACCCAGATGATTTTGCAATGAAGACTTTAAAAAACATGAATGGTTGCCTTGATCCATGACTTTCAGGCATTATTTGATAAGCAATTTATTTTTCTTAAAATGAAATCAGTTCCACAGGTATTAAGTTCATATGTTTAAAATGTAATAATCTAGGAGAAAATTAGAATGCTTTCTACTCAGTGTTTAATCAGATATTAAAATATCATGGGTCTGGGCAAGTATTTGAATTTTATTTGAGGCTCCTTTCATACATGCATCTCAATCTGTGATTGAATAGAGAAGTCTTTCTGTGAAATGGAGCACCCAGGAAATTATTCTGTATAAGTAAATGAAGACAAATTTTTAAAAAAATCCCTCTTTTTGTGAATGTCGGTCTGTTTTCCATCTAAATATAGAATCTGAACTCACTATGGAGCACTAAGAATGAGTCTGTGTTCAGACAGAGGGATGTGATTATTGTAGAAGCCACATAAAGTGTATGATGACCTTCCAAACTTCCTTGTGAGTTCATATCTGCACCAGTGTTTATCAAACTCAGGTACTAAATTTACCCTTAAAGACAAGTACTACTTTTCTGTTCTAATAGCAAAAGTCTGGGTATAAACCAAATATCATTAATAATGGGGAAGCTAGATGCCTTACCATCTAGTCATTGTGCGGAACTTACACAGGAATTTAAAAGAATATCCTAGAGTTGACCTGGAAAAGCCTTGATGTTATTTAAAGTTAAAAAAAGACAGGGTAAAAAAAGATAGAGAAGCAATTACAGCATTGTTTCGTTTTTACTAAAAAGAAAAAACCTAGCTAGGTATAGTGGCACATGCCTATAATCCCAGCATTCAGGAGGCTGAGGCACAAAAATTGCTGCAAGTTCAAGGCCAACCTGGGCTAAATAGTGACACCCTATTTCAAAAGCCAGTAACAGCAATCAAATAAACAAACAAAGAAAACAAACCTGTGTGTATGTGATAAGCACAAATATGTGCATGAAGAAAAAAACATGGAAAAACACAACTGAATGTTAACACTGGATACTTGTATGAGGGGTAACTGAAAAGAGCTCATGAAGAGAATTATTTTTCTTAATACACCTCTGGATTATTTTATTTATTACAACATAAACTGATTTTATAATAAAAAGTCAATATCACATACAATTACATAACCATGGTGATAACAAAGCATAAAAATAGGAGCTGCTTAATCAGTTCTCCTATATGTTTATGCATGACCTGTCAATTATTTTTTTAGTTCTGCTCTAAGAATAGCTAATGGTTGAGTGGTTGTCTGAATTGCTCATGTTCTTTGTGGATTGATAATCCCCAAGTCATGTGATAATTCTGTAACCTAACAAATGGCTGTGCTTTGTGTTTTTCAACACCTTATCTCTCCATTCTACTGCTTTCATTTTATTTCCTCATTTCTATATGCAAACTAGACTACATAGTATGGAAGTAAATCTACTTCTACAGTCTTGGAGGAGCTTCAGTTCAAAAACAAACTCATAGTTTTTGTGTGTTTGTTTTAGTACAAAAGATTTTTAAGATTTTCATGTTTCACTAGGCACTTTTCCATGGATCAACCTCAGGAGAACACACAAACCCACAAGCATTTTACCTAACTGAGGTTATAACTGTCATGTTATGTACCACTTCTGGGCACAACTTGAAAGGGAGGACAGCACCATATCTTTTTTTTTTTTGGTCTTGTTGAGATAGGGTTTCACTATGCAGTTCAAGCTGGCCTTGAACTCAATGTGTAGCCCAGGCTGGCCTCGAACTCACAGTGGTCCTCCTGCCTGAGCCTCCCAAGTGCTATGATTACAGGAATGCACTATCATGCTCAGCAACACCATACTCTTACTAACATCTGCCTGCCTTCTGTCCGTGTGTGTGTGTGTGTGTGTGTGTGTGTGTGTGTGTGTGTGTATGTGTGTGTGTATATACTCAAAATCAGAGGGGACATTTTGGTTAAGTTGTATATTGCCAGTCAACAGCAAACAATTTGGTGGGAAAGATGATGATCAACTTTTTCTACAAGGAAAGGAAGCACATGAAAATATGATTAAATGGGGCTAAGGAGTAGCCAACTTCCATTTCCTGGGGGAAACTCCTGGGACTTTCAATTCCTGATGAAATATATCTTAGTTTTTGTTTACTTATTTTAGTACATCTTTTAATGCTTTGGTAGTCTTAAAATCTAGATTTAACACAAGAGTTGAATTAGTGTTTGGTCAGCTACATTTGTACTTTAGGATTTGGTTTTGAATTTTAAAATTGTAAAATGCGCTATCGTGGGATCCTGAGATTGGAATTTTTCCAGAAGTATAAATGCCAACAGCTAAAACTTTAGACACTCTTTGGGAAGTCTCATTCCTGAAAATGAGATCAATTGCAGATCTTCTAAGGAGTGAATCCTTACACTGTGTATGTGAAACCCTCACAAAGAAGCCTGCCCCTTAAGAAACATGCAACTCGAATTATCCTTTGTTATCAGTGGGGTTCTAGGTAGGTCTGTAGATGTTCTGGTGCTGTATAAGGCCTGTTCTGCCCATCTGCTAAAAGAAGCTGCTGCAGACAACTCTCTCAGTGAGTCTGTACACAGACTCAAGTGAGATTTATCCATTGAAACATGCACAGTGGCTTCAGCCTTTGGTCTCTGGCTCTCAGATCATTGAACATTAAGCTGCAACAGTTATAAACAGACTGGTCACTTGACTACTTAAGAGAACTGATGGAAATAGATACAGAGTTATGAAAATTACTTTACTTCTTCCAGAATGAGGAAAGAGTGGAAAAATAAGTAAAATATTTTACTCACTGATTTATTTACTAGTTGATTTATTTAACTATCTCTCATTTACATTTTAATCAGTAGGAAAAGTACCTATATCTATAAAAAGAGGGTGAAGAAATAAAGGAAAAATATTATTGACAATAACTACTTATCAAGAACTATGATATGTTCAACATGTTAAAACCTTCTAGAGATTATTTTGATAAAATTTCCCCACAAATATATGAGGCATGTACTATAATCATCACTATCTTAGAAATAAGGACACTGAGACTGAAAAACTGAGAGAAGTGCAGCAGTATGTTGCCTAAGGTTCCCCATCTAGTTGGTGATGGAGCTGTACCAACTTATTTAATAAACAGTCTTTATGTATCCCACTTAGCTGGGACAATTCATTTATACCTTGAATCTGGTATTAATGGTGTCTCCTTTCCATTTTAAAAATGGACTAAACAAATTATATATTCACTCTATCTCAAAGTTACTCAATCTTGGCATGTGGATGAGGAAAAGTATTTGTCCTGGGAGGCTATTCTGTGCATTGTAAGGTGTTTGCAACATCTTTTGTCTCCACCCATTAGATGCCTCATACTACCCCCTACCTCAAATAATGAAAACCAAAAACGTCTTTAGACATGGACAAAATGTCCCCTAGGGAGATAGGAGGGGGGGACTTGCTCCAAGTTGAGAAGCATTGCACCTAAAACCTATGCTCATAAAAATTTAACTATAGAAAGACAATAAAATATATTTGTTAAAGAACATGTACTATGAACTGAACTTATTTAATAGAATAGGTGACATTTATTCTGTAATCAATAAAAGTTACATAATTTCTTGGAGCATTATTAGACTTTTCAAATGTAGAATAGTGCAAGGGATAAACAAATAATGAACAATATGATTAGATTGGCTTTAATGATAAAAATTAGTTTGTTTCTATTCTTATCAGATAAGACATAATAGTGTACTAGCAACCTCATGGCTACCTATTCCAGCAATATTGAGGATTTTGACTATTGATTCATTGGGTGTTTTGCCTTAGAGATGAACATAAAAAGCAGGGTGATAACCAGAGAGTGATAAGATTCATACTGCTGCTATTTTCTTCAGTAATAATAGCTAACAAAAAGTCAGTGTTCTGTTTTCTCCTACTCTTATAAATGACCACCATTTCTTTCATACCACCATTTTCCATTTATTAGCAATAACAGCGGAAATACCAATAGCACCAATTAAAAATGAATCTACATAATGTGTTTTATCCTTACAGCTGTATTAACTAGTAACTAACATGGATTGGAAAGCACTTCACAAATTTAAAAAGTGCTGTACAGATACATTATAATTATCATCATTAATAAATTAGCCCGATTCTCCTAGTTCAAAAGGCACGTAAGGTCAGTTACATGGGCTTCAGTGGGGCAAAATGATCACAACCTACAATGTAGCAATGGTTCACATGTGTTGGCAACAAGTCTTACCCCATGCAATCTTGCAGAGCCGAAGTTACATACCCTTCAAAATATGGGAGAATGAAGCTAAAAATAGACAAGACAGGGATTTTTTTTTTGAGATTTAATGTCTTTAAATAACAGACTCCTACCCTTTTTATATTCTTTTAAATAGGTAATATAATCAAACTTCTAAGTTATACATAACAAAATTAAAAATCTTATTTAAGATGACAATAAATTTTATTATTTTCTAAGAGCTGATATTCCAGATAGCATTCCAATTTCAAAGCATTCTGCCACTTCAAAGAGGTCAGATTGGTAAAATTTGTGCTTGTACACCCTCAGGGAATACCGTCACTATTCCTTCCAGAATTGTTACTAGAAAAAACAGCTTTATCCATTCCCTTACCAGCAGGAGTCTTGGCAAGAGAGCTCTTGGCTGATCATAAATCAAATTCCTTGAATCACCAGCATCTTGATTTAAGAAAGAAATTTTACTATGTCTTTCATACACAAAATCTGATTAACAATGGTTAAAAAAACACTATTCCACTTTTTCACAGGTGTACAAAAGGAAATATTAATGGAATTACATTCAACGATAAAGCTTAAAATTCATTCTAGGTAATAACTGCATTACATTCACATACACAAGCACAGAGTAAGTATATTTCAGGAGTCTTATAATAGCATACAGCATACATATGGGAGATTGATTTCCAGTAACATCACAGGTGTTAGTAATATTAGCAATTCAGAGTGTTATAGGAAAGGAAAACTAAACCAGAGGTGTAGGCGAGCACACCAAGACGAGTCACAGAATTAGAGGATTGAAAAGTCTGCTCACTGTATGTATGAGAAAACAATATTTTTCTTCAATTTCTGGGTCTTGGTAGAGTTGGTCAGACAAGTTGTGTATTCAAAGTGCACATCATTTTTCTTAGAAAAGAGAGAGAAAGTTCCTTTTATTTAGTAATTAATACATGCAAGAGGCAGCCCCAGAGTGACCTGAAAGAGTAAAGCTGTGATTGGCAGGTGGCTGGTATAATACAGATGTTTCAGGCAATTCTCTTAAAGCACTTCTGTAGCAGCAATGATCATTTAAATGGCTGTAGACTGGATTCTCTTTTGAGGGGAGTTTAGGGGAATTCATCATATGTTTAAAGATTTATAGCTATAGACTTTCTTTTTAAATAGATCTATCAAACAACAAACAGCATAAAGTGAGGTGTTAGGGTTTTCTTTTTTCCTTTTGCTTTTGCATATGTATTGTTGGAAAAGGATCTGGCCTTTTCATAAACATTGTGTGCAAAAGAATTTTTAGTAAAGTGAGCACAAGGACATAAACAGGAAACACATTAAATCTGCTTCTGTTGCCCTGGCTGGCCCTCTCTTCAACACTGAACTGTTGGCTTGTACTTTCAATAGAAGCTTTAAGTAAAATGACACCACAGCCAACAGACTCTAGGCACTCCTAAAGCCTTGTCAGTAAGGGTGGTTTTGTTCGCTAGAAGGTGGCCACCACTTCTTGAATTGTAAGATTTAGAAAGTCTGGTCTCTTGTAGTTTCACATTTCCCCTCCGAGTTGATAATAACTCTTTCTGTTTATTTGCCTGTTTCCCTGGCTTTCTTGTGTACTAGTCTAATGTGGTCCACACCAGCCAGTATCTGACACTTGAGTACCGGTGGTGGCCATGCTCACCCAATGGCCATACACACCCAAGCTGCTCAATCTCAAAGCCTTTCAGCCTGCCCTGCAAGTGTCATCAAGACAGGATCCCCGAAGCACAGGGCAGAGAATCCAACCTCTCACTGGCGGGACTGGGAAGCCTCTCCTTTGCGACGGAGGAGAAAGGAAACTTGGGTCTGCTTTTTAGGTTCTGAAAACAAGCCAGAGCGGAGAGAAAGCGTTAACACCAGACTTAGGAAAGCTTTTAAGACAAAAATCTGTTAAATGTGATCTAGACAGACACAGGGAACTTTCTGCAGATTTCTGAGGTCTCTAATAGGACTCATGTCAATAGGAGAAAGGAGCAGGGAGTTGCTACATGGGAGAAATTTGCCATTATTACAAAAACTGGCTAAGTGGCTTGTTTCTGTTCGATGACCTCACTGGTCACTGTTGTCAGTCGTGCTGTTCCCTTTCTCCTTTTTCTCCTGGGTCTTGTTACCCTTCTTCTTTTTCTTCTTTTTCTTGGTCTCTTCCTTTTTGCCGAAAGTTATGAAGTCACTTTTGTCAATTTGGCTGTTAGTAGGCTCCTGCCGGATGGAGATGATTGCAGGAGATCCTGGGATAATGAATTTGTCTGGCAACTCACCGGGCCCGGATTGTTTGGGGTTGCCTGGTCCGTACTTAAAGGTCCAGCTATTGCTGTTAACACCAGCACCGACTGGAGGGGACACCTCTCCTGCCTCTGGTTCTGAAAGACATAACATCACAAGTCAGTAATAAAGTAAACACATGCTCACTTTGTGCTAGAGTACAGCAGAAGCTCCCCAGAAAGTCAGTTCCCCAAGAAATCATGAGTCATTTCTTTAAACCTGAGGAAAAGGCCAGTGTTTGGAAAGAAGCAGGACAGATTTTCTCACCAGCATATCTAGAAATCTAGCTTCCTAGTAACTTATCACTGAGTCTTTATGAAGAATTTCCTAAATAATACAGCTGTTATTATCCCACCTGGGAATGGGACAGGAAGTTTACTGGGTTAAAACAGAAAACATGGCTTTTAGTGCACAGACTGGAGAGAACTGGCTACAAATGTATTTTGACTCCTGCTGTGTTCAAACACAGACACAGCAGCTGAGTGATCTGTTTAATCTTAATTCTACTGTAACAATCTCGGGCAGGGATGGAATGGAATGGAAGAAAGATGGGAAGAAGTGAGGGATAGAGAAATTCTGTACAGCACAAAAGGCTGGAATCCTATTGTAAATTGGGCCTATTTGTTTGATTGAAGCATCTGCAGCCAATCTTACTTTCAAAGCAAATCCCTTCCCTAGACACAGTGTAGTTGGGACCCTCAAATGATTATAAGTCAATCCAAAACATGCAATAAAAAATGTACACATAGTGTGGGGGTTCAGAAAAGAAAGTTAATACTTTTACTCAAGGAGAATTCCAAAGAAGAGGTGAAATTTGCAACAACCCTTGGGGAAAAACTATGTATCCACAGAGATTTTTCAATGCAAGATTTCCTCAAGAGTCTAGCTGGCAGGTAAACCATATAGTACCCCCATGGTTTCTAGCAGAGAAGTGAGAGGAAGAGAGGAAGACTGATGGTGTCTGTGGGCAAAACGTTCCCAGCATCTGTGACACTGGAGACCTCTGACCTCACAGCAGTGTCTATGCACATAACACTGTTCCTTTGGTGGATATGTGAGAAGTTCTGCCAAATAAACCATTTCTGTTCAGCTTCAGTTTAGAATCATCTACATCTGCTATTTCAATTTCCTTCGTTCTTATCACTTCTCAATCTCCTAACTTGTTGTCCATAAGCCCTACATTTTGAACATTTCTCACATCAAGTTCACTACATTATTTCCAAAACCAGCGGTGACATAGTATAACTCATCTTATTGAACTGCTCAGAAGCATTTGGCATTTCTTTCTTGAAATACTTATTTTTATGAGTTCTTTGTTACATAGCAGAGGAATAATACTCATAGGTTCTTAATCGGGCCGGACCTCTGTTCTAAAAGACAAATTAACAAGAAAACAAACAGAAATTATTAACATGTATATTTCATATACATAAGAGACACCCAGGAAATGAGGAGTTCTCAGAGATGTGGCTTTGAATCCAGCCTATAGCATCTGCAACAAAGAAGAGTAAATGTTTAGGGAAGTGACAGACAAGACAAAGGAAAAACCTGTGAGCCCCTGGGGGCAGCACCTTGGGCCAAGACAGATCAATGGCTGATAAAGACTAGTTAGTAAAGGTTGCTCCTGTCCAGTCCTCTGGTCCCATCTCCAGGTGGAGTGCAAAGTTGTTAATTTTCATTCTCCGTGTTAGAAGGTGTGTAGGGGAGGGGATCTATGGGGGTAACTTTTACTGCATCTTTGTAAATCTGTGCTCTGCTTTTAGGCAAACAGAAAGAGAGGGCAGAGAGAGTTCCTGTACTTGCTTTCAGCTCAATAAGTCTCTATATTTGGGGGAGGCATCTTCTGGTTCCTGCCCCTAAGTCAAATCATTCTCCTAACCGTTCTGCCTACTGTGCATCAGTCTTCTCGCTGGACCCTCATCACCAAAACATTAGACCTTTATTGAGTTTGGCCCTTAGACTCTCTTCTGTCATTTGTCTCTACTCCTCCCTTGTGTGATGTGAAGTAAGTTTGTGAGTTCATACATCACCTAAATATGTTGGTGGAACACAGATTTGCTTGACTGATTCATTCATTCATTCATTGAACCCAGGGCCTTTGCAGTGAACTATATTCTCAGTCCTTTTTAAAATTTGTTTTTATTTTGAGACAGAGTCTCACTAAGTCACTAAATTCCCCAGGGTGGGTTTAAACTTGCAATCCTACTGTCTCAGCCTCCCAGAATGCTGGGATCACATATGTGTACCACCCCTGAGCTGGGACACAGATTTATATTTAAACCTTGTATCACTCTTTGTTCCAATTTTATGTATTCAACTGTCTACCTGGTGTTCCTATTTGGAAGTTTCACAGAAATCTCAAATGGAAGGAATCTGAAATGAAATTCTTGGTTCCTCTCATCCATCCTTTCTGAAATCTTTCTAGAATCAGTAAATGATATGCCACTTACCCCACTGTACAAGCCTGGAAATTCAGAACTAGTCTTCATGTTTTGTTATTCTTCATTCTGCATTTGTAATGCCTTACCATCTCTGCCTCCTAAATATGTCCCCTTCTCTCCAATTTTACCCTTTTTCAGGACATCATTCTCTTATTTAAAAAAAAACTACAGCAATGCCTCCCACCTTGTTAAGTCTGCTTCTTCTTTTGCTTCTAATCTTCTATAAGGGGATAGAGTCATCTTTATTACTTAAAAAGTCTTGCACCCTTTTCAAACATGGAAGTACAGCTTACATACAGTAAAATTCTTTAAAAATAGAAATCAGATTTAATCACTCTCTTGTTTAAAATTACTCAAAAGCTTACTATTGCCTTAAGAGAAAAAACAAAACTACACACACACACACACATACACACAAGCTTTTTAAAATGTTTTTTCAAACAGCTTATTCAATAGTGGTTTTTATTTCAGCAGGAGGGTAACCATGACTGGACAACAAATCCAGGTTCAAATTTTGAACTACATTGTTGCCATTTAGAGAACCCACAGTACTTTTTGTTTAGGTGCTGAGAAGCTGATTACCCAAGAAACTAACAAAGGCACCAGAGGCTGTGGTTCAGGAACAGCACTTCCACGTGTCCCTGCGAAGTCTGAAGGCACCTACTGATCACCTCTCAGGTTGTCTTCTGCCAATAGCCTGAAATTTCCCTGTAAGCAAAGCTAATTTTTAAAACAACTTTAAATCCTAAATTTAAAAAAATATATATATACAAGTCCTTTTAGTAATCTAATGTGTTTCATTCTCCAAATCTCTAAATCTTCCTCCTACCATTATATTCCAGCCATACAGACCTTCTTTCAGTTCCTCAAACACCCCTGGGAATTGTTTTGCCTCAAGTATTTTATCCATATAATTTTCTTTTGTCTTGAATGATCTCTCCTCCATTCATAGCATGACTCCTCATTCTTTAAGCCTGTGCTTAAATGTAACCTTCCTGGAGAAGCATTTTGTGACCATCCTAGCCAAGCAGTAGCCCTTTCTTGGGACCCCTCACATGTCCCCACTCTCCTCAAGGACCTACCTCACGCTCACACAGACAAGACTGAGATGTAGTCAAAACTGAAATGAGTGGCCTATTCACTAATACACCACAGAAGAGAATTTAAGGCAGACATCAAGCTGCTAGGAGTGTGAATACCTATCACTGTAAGGTCCTCAGAGGCAAGAAATATATCTGTTTACTCACAAGTGTATAAGCAGTGCCTAGCACAAGTCCTGGCCCATACAGGTGTACAAATACTTGTTGGCCAAGTGAACAAAAGTACGGTTGTGAGAGCACTGTAGGCAAACCTTTTAGAGACAAGTGCCCAAGCTGCAACCCAAAACCCACTTATTTATTGCAAAGTGCCAATCTCTGCAATAAATGTTGTTTCTATTTGGAAATCTGAATACTGAGGTATTAATTTAGAAAAAAAAAAAAAACTCTACATGAACATCTTTTGTCTTAAGAGAAAAACAAATAACATGTACCTTGGGTTCACCACTGCTGGACAACAAATCCAGGTTGGTGAAATACACTCCTGGGTGTGTCTGCGCAGGACACAGAGGCCTGGCTTTGCTATGTCTGGTTCCCTCGTCCTTGCCTGCTGGCACTGTTCCCCTGCTCTATTTCCAGCCTACCACGAACTAGGCAGTGTTATCCCACCACGCCCTTCTGTTATGATATTCCCACCCTGGAACCAGCTGATCATGGACTGAACCTCTGAGACCGAGAGTCAATCAAGCCCCTCCTCCTCTAAGTTGTGGGCTTGGGTAATTTATCCAGCAATGGGAAAGCTGACTAATACACTTTTTTTCCTTTTTTTCTTAGTACATGTTTGTACTAAGCATTTTACATTTGTACAAGCATTTTACAATGTTTTATCATGTGGACTTAGAAGCTGGGCCTGTAGGTGCCCAATGAACAAGAGAAAAGACTAGAAATCAGACAAGAAAGCTTGGCATCTCTGCCTTCATTTTATATCTGTCTCCTTTATTACCTTAAGACTTTGGGTCAGATCCCTGTTCAGCTGTGCATGAAGGCATGTTAATCACCTAAAGAATGTTTCTAAAAACTGGTAATGCAGTTTGTTAACCCTAAATTTATCTAATCTATCCTTTTTCAAGACTGAGGACTTCAAGAGTAAATAAGGATTTTCAAGATTCATAGGGACATTAAATTGCCACCTTTTACGAAGTCCTGTTGCAGACCCCTTGGAGAAGCACGTAGAAATCTGCTGTCATTGTCCTAAACTTGCAGTCCCCTTGGATTTCAGCAGAGCCTCTATACACAGATCATTCCATGATGAGTTCACCCCCACTAAGCAGAAGCAATCATTTCACAGGAGCCGGGTTTCCCCAAGACATAAAAACATCTCTGAAGCAACCCTGCAGAACTAGTCCTAAAACCACAGGTTGAGCAGGATTAAGTACTCTTCCAGCTATACAAAACCCCACCCTCACAATGTAAACTCGATTCCCAGCTATGCAAACCCCCAAACCCTGCCTTTGCTCCCCTTTTCGAGGAAACCTCTATAAAGGCAGATCTTAAAGCTTTTTAATTTGTCCTTCCTAATGTGGCCACTCCAATTAAAGCTCTTTTTCTGCTCTTCACCACTGCTAGTCTCCTTGATTGGCACTTTCGGACCAGTGACAGGGCCTGGTCTGCTGGGACCTCCAGAACTAAGGCTTTCATCCTAAAACTCAAGAACACTTTTAGAGCCCAAAAGACAATGAGGTAATGCATGTAAAGTGCTAAACCTAATCTTCAGCACAATGTATGAGCTCCACAAATGGTATCACATATGGCTAACTATATATGGCACAGCTCTTGGGGCTAACAGAACCAGATAAGAATACTGCAAATCTTCAGCAAGCAGTAAGGAGTGGGAATAAGAGATTCTTCTCTCCCTCAGACCTCTACCCTCACACCACGCTTCTCCTGGCAGATCTAACGCTAGAGCACTGTGGGAATAGGTCAATAGACATTTTTCATCAGAGGCGAAGACTAATTTCTCTTATCCATCTAAAATAATCAAATCTGCAAGTGAGATCATCCAGAATTTACGTTAGCCTTTCAAATACAGGCTCTGTCCCTGAGAGAGTGAGACAAAGACAAGAAATGTTTTTAAAATGTTTAAAAGCCTCTGATTTGGTGCCTAGAACTCGGTTTCAGCATCATTCCACAGTCCTTTTATTGCTCTTACAAAAGACCAGGAAGGAAAATGTTCCCAGCCATACTGAGGACTCCCCCCAAGGCCTCAGGGCTATCATCCAGATACAGAGCTCAGAGCTACCTTCATTTTAGGGATCAAAGGACATGAATGGCCATGTCCATTGGCCAGGAGAGCCCCTCATAGCAGGAATGCCAGGAGTTAATCAGCGGCTTTTAACATGTCATAGAGCTTCCCCTGCCTTTGCCTTGGTTCTCTCTGATGCAGCCTCAACTCTAAGAAACCAACAGAGATCTATTCAGGTGCATCCTCCACATGTTTAGCTTCTACAGAACAGAACAAAGTATGATTTCTCCAGTTCCTCACGGACAGTGTGCCCAACCTGCTCTAGCTGTTATATAAGCAAAACATCTCTGAGGGCTCCTTAGCATCTCAGTTGTGACTCACTCAGGTGAAAGAGTAGCTTAAGGATCGACAAACAGCACTTGCTGACCTCCTCATCTAAATTCCTTTTGGCTAAGGATACTGAAGATCCTTGGCTGGCGTGGCTGTGGAATACCATGCTACGGGATGGGGCAGATTCAAGGACAAAGTATAGGGAATACATTTAAAAATCAGAACAATATAACTTTTTTTCTAGTACCACAAAAAAAAAAAAAAATCTACCTTTTGAAGAAAAGGAGAAGGGAAGATGCACCATTTGTGTTCCAAACCGCAGTGGGAGGCCGCACCCAGCAAACAGTCAATCTAGAAAATCTTTCTTCTTTCACTGCTTCCTCCTTCCTTCCTCCCGGGACCTCTCACACACCCCACTCTTCTCAAGGATCTACCTCACCCTCACCCAGACAAGACTGAGATGTAGTCAAAACTGAAATGAGTGGCCCTATTTGCTAGTACAGCCTAGAAGAGATTTAAGACAGACATCAAGCTGCTGAGAGTCTGAATCTTCAGGCAGAGGCCTTTCTAAATATTCAGACTACAACTTCACAGAATTTTTATGAATTTTTTTTTGCCTGTACTGGTGATTGAATCCAGGGGTACTCTACCACTGCCATCACTCCTTGGCCCTTTTTATTTTATTTTGAGACAGGGTCTCACTAAATTGCTCAGGTTGGCCTTCAGCTTGCAATTCTCATGCTCTAATCTCCCATGTAGCTGAGATCATAGGCATACACCACCATGCCCAGCCAGAATTTAAAAGTTTTAATAGAGTACTATCATAATTATAATAAGTGACCTTTTGTTTGCTTTGTTTTCTTTGGTAATGCTGGCAAATTTCTTCACAAAGTATAGGGAATGCATTTAAAAATCAGAACAATATAACTTTTTTTCTAGTACCACAAAAAAAAAATCTATATTCATCTTTTACTCTAAAAAACTGTCTTCTGGAATTAGCTGTCCACCTTAGGCACTATCCAGGGATAATTTGGCAAAATTTCCAACTTTCCTCTTTCATGCTAAATTAAGCCTGGCTGTCTGAGTTTATAAACTCAGGGACTAGGAATGACTGCAAAATCAAATGCCAGGGAAGGGCCTGTAGATTTTGCAGAAAATGCCAGGCTTGTAAATCTCACCATAAATCATTCTGAACTGTTCTGGACAATTACTAAGACTGGGATGAGGTTTTCTGACTTATAAGAATTTCTCATTTTGGGTCCTCCCAAGAACCTTACAAAATACATTTTTGCTAACATCTACTCCTATTTTATAGATGAAGGGATTGAGGACCAGTGATCACATAGTTACTAACTGGTGGAACCTGGGTCTCAAATTTTATTTGTCTCTAGCTGTCTACCTTTGTTTCCCTCTCACTTTTGCTATTTAGCAGATCATAGAATCTGGCTATGAGACACATTCCAGGACCTAAGCTGTGTGTCTAGGTTCTTTGAAATATCCTAAAACATAATACAAGTACAGCAATTGGTATGGTTATTATCTGTTTTTTTACCATATAGGAGACAGACAAGGCTTCTACGCTAGAATCAGTAGAAAGAAGTGGAAGGGGAGGGTGTTGATGCTGAGGAAAAAGAGTCGGGAACATCAAACCTAGCCTCCAGGTTTCAGCCCCGCCCCTTCGCTCCTCATTCATCCCTTTGTTACTGTTTCTGGGATTTCAGTGCTAAGGCTAATAAAGAGCTTCCAGAAAACCCATCATTTTGATTAAAGCCAGGGACTATCTTGCCAGACAGCACTCTGGAGCCTGCCTACCGCTAAGTCAGTGCAGACAGCAGAGGCTATTAAATGATTACAGCCGCTTCCGGGTCAGTCAGCTCCCCTAGATCGCTTATTCTCTGGCCCGACTGCTCAGGGAAGAAGTCAGGGCAGGGAAGGCTCTGCAGATCCTGGATTTGCAAGTGAACATCCTGAGGATTTCTGCACTCTGCCTCCTCCTCTTTGTCACCTCTGCTACCGCAGCCAACCACTGCATTCTTCGCAGCAGCTGGTTTTCTTTCCGCCTTCCGGCTTTCAGCAACCACATCAACTGTGTCTCTAGCTTTGTCTCTCTTTCTCTCGTCTCTCTTCCACATTTTAGCAGATCATAGAATTATACAGCTCAGCCTAACGAAAGGCAAAACCCAACCACTGTCAAACCTGGAAAAGATCAGGTTGTAAAACATCTACAGCTCCCTCCCCACCTGCTAGCCAGCGACTTGTGAGCTCCGCCCCTTCCCAATCTTTTAAGAATCAGGCAAAGGTAACCTTGTAATTAAGGCCAACAAAACAAAAGCATCTTGATCTGAAACCCAAATCCTGTCCAGGATCACAGAGAGAAGAAGAAAGCAAAAACCACCTGTACTACCCATTTCCCTGCTGCTTCTTAGTCCTTCAGTGTTTTTCAGAATTTTCCATAGAAAGAAGAGAATGTAAAAGTGCACTCCTTGTATTCTGTAAAACTTTAGGTTCTGTAATCCTAATACAGAGGTTTAATCCCAACTACTTCAGGTAGATTATGTGATGTTTATATAGGGAGATAACAGCAGCTGTCTCAGAGTGTTGTTACTCAATGTAATTGTCCTTCACAGAGTGCATATAATACAGTGTGTGGCAAAAGTGAAACCTCATTAAATTTTACTTCTCAGAAGATAGGAGCAGCAAAAGATTCACTCATTTATTTAAGGACTTCTGATTGCTTATCATGAGTCTGGCAGTTTACTGAGCATTTCTCACAAGCATATCTATTTACTTAAATTTAATATTAATTTTTTATAATTAATATATTTAATCTATCTAAATCATCTAAATTTTACACATAAGAAATCTGAAAGAGTAAAGTGCAGCAAGATGATTTGCTGAATCAGAGATTTGATAATCAAACTGAGAAATTATTCTTGCACTGCCTCCTTGGCCCAATAATCAAACTTTTCCTTTCCCTTTTCCCCCCTAAGCTCTTGTAAAACCTTGAGGGGAGGGGAGAGGAGTAGACAGAACTGAGCTCTATTCACAGGCCTGGCATTCTGACCTCATCCCTAGAGTGACTTGGGAAGGTCTGTGCAGGTGACTGGAAGTCAGGCTTGACAAGTGGGACACTGATCCCATACTACTCCCCAGAGCCCCTGCAGCTGCTACTCTTGAGTGTTTCACTTTCTTGGGTAGGATGAGCTGATCTGGAAGATTATCTGGCTGTTTGGCGCCTCAAGCCACAGCTGGGCTAATTTTCAGTAATCTTGGAGCGGAAGAGACAAATACATTTGGCATATTTTTAAAGCCACAGCTCTTTGTGCCCAAAATAACTACCATTTCTAGGTTAAAAGTATAGAGACATCATGTGCTGCAAACCCAGATTCAAACACTGGAGCGGCTCAAGCCTTCTGAGGTCTCCATGGACAGTTTTAGAAAACAATCACATTCCTTCTTCCCATGATCCCCACAGCACAGCAGGGCTCAGGGACACAGTTTTATCTACCTTATTTCTTGGTTGCTAAGGTCCCCTAGGATGTAGAAGGGGCAATTTCCCTTTATAGCCTCTTCTCAAACTCTCCCCCTGTTCAGCCATCTTTTGTATCCTGGGAGAGACAGAATGCTGAGAATGTAGGTTCTAGGCTCACACAAATTTTGAACTAGAATCTCAGCTTCCCAAAGTATTTGTCATGCAACCTTGAGCAAGGCCCTTGGCCTCTCAGTACCCATGCTATCATACATAATACAAAAATAACAATACCCACCTACTGGAATTGTGGCTGCTGTGAACAGTGACTGTGATGCAGAAACTGGACTAAGAGATGGGCACCACTGCTATGCAGTTCTCATCTAGGAACCCAACTCCCCCACTGGAGACCTGTTTCTGGATGCAGTGTTTCCAAGGACCCTCTTTCTTCCAGGGACTCCCCTCCTATCAGGCTTTGCTCCTCCCAGGGGTCACTGAGGACTTCTAGCTCTGAAGTTTTCCAGCATAAAAATGCTTGCTAGGGAGGGAGCTGTTCTCCAGAGCCCTCTGGAGGAGGCAGCTTAGACACAGTGGGAAGTACACTGGACTGCATATCAGAAACCCTGGATTCAAACATCAGCACTAACACTCTGTTTTCTACTATTTTTTACTATATTGTTTGGTTAACACTGGCTTATTCTTTCTCCATCTTAAATTGGAGATAACAGCACCTCCTAGGTGCCTTGTTATTCATTCAACTAAACTTATTATAATAAATTAGACATGCTAAGAATTAGAGATACGAGATGAATGATATTAGGTCAGATACCCTATTCTTGAAGAGATATACTGTAATGGGAGGAAAAAACAAGTAAATGAGTAAATATAACAATAGCTGTAAGGAAAAGACTGAGAAACTGACTTTACAATGGCACTGAATTTTCTGGAGACAGTACCTGTTTAAGTGGCACATGGCTTAAGTGTCAAATACATTTTGGATATTATTATTATTATTTGCCAGTACATTCTCTCCTCTCCCCTCTCTCAGAGAGAAGTACGTAACAAGTATAATCTAATTACAGATAAGAGAATGCCAATTTGTTATTTTCATACCCTATGATTTGGCAATCCCACTTCTGAAAATTCATCTTACATAAATACTAGAAGTCCACAAGATACATATATATGAATGTGTTTCATGTTTAAAAAACAAAGAAATCGGGGCTGGGGATATAGCTCAGTGGTATAAGCACCTGCCTAGCAAGTGCAAGGTCGTGAGTTTGATCCCCAGTACCACAAAAAAAAAAACCCAAAAAACAAAGAAATCAATAGGAAACTAAATAAATAAAATACAGGCATACAACACAGTACTATTCTCTTATTAAAGAATGAGGCAGATCTGTATAGACTGACTTAGAAAAGTGTTTGTCAGACACACACACGCTATACACTAATACATGTAGCATTCTATTTTACTTTTTGAAAACCTGGATATTTCTGAATAAACAGAAAAAGCATTTATACATTGATTATGTAAATAAAAAGTAATTTGAGAAAATATGTAAATTCCACGTAAACTATGGGCTTTGGGCGACAATTATTTGTCAATGAAACTTTATAACCATTCTGGGCCAGGACATCAAGGGTAGGAGAAGCTGTGTTGGCAGGGGACTGGGTTTTCTGCTTCACTTTGCTGTGAACCTAAAACGGCTCTAAAAAAATCAAGTTCATTAATTAAAGAAATATTTGGAAAATTCACACAACATATTGTTAATAGTGACTGTCTCCCTGAATAGTGGTGGTTGAGGGAAATGAATATTTGTATGCAAATAATGCTATATTGTTTAATATAGACATCAACAATATAATTGTGTTTTATTTTAGAATATATTACTTTAAAATTTTTATGAAAATTCTAGGAAATACTAAACTCTTGAAAGTAATTATTTCTGAGAAACATGACTAGAAATAGGAAATAAGGCATTACTCAATTACTTTAGTTTTGCACAAGTTTAGTTTTTCAAACTTTTACTTCTTTAATAACTAGAGAGAAGGACAGAAGGGGGGATTAAAAGGAAGCCTAGCTCAACATGGCTCAAAAACGAGCTAAGATAAAGCATCAAACTGTCACTGGCCCAGAGTCTGGACCTATTACATAATTTTCAGGACCCAGTGCCACATGAAAATGGGGGATTTCTTATTAACAAATTCAGAATCTCAAGACAGTGATAGCATAATATTAAGCCAAGTAAGGTCTTTCCAAATGCAGGGCCCAATAAAACCAGCCTGGCTCCCAAAGTCCACCACTAGGTTCCTCTTCTGGCATCACTGCTTGCCAGCAACTTCCCAAAAGAATTACACTGTTTGCCCCACACAGAGCCCAGTGAGTGCAATCACTTCCCCAATAGTAAAATCATTCTCTCCTCTATTGAGTTTTCATACTTTTCTTCTCCGCCCTCCCCCTTCACGGTGCAATCTGTGCTTCTTAAAACCTGGCAGCAGTCCCAGGCTCCGTGTTGCTGTGTCACTTCTCAGACTCCAGCCACCATTTCTAGACAAGTAATGAATCCCTGCATCTGGGGTACAAAATGGAGACGCTGTCAGCACGCTGCAGTGGGAGGATAAAATCCTGGGGGAACCCTCTCCCTCACCTCATCCTCCTATCTCTGCATGCTCCATTCTCAACCACTAAGTCTAGCACAGTCTAGCACACACAATTTCATTTACTATGTGCCAGGCATTATGCTAAGTGTCAAGAATAAAAATAGTTCTTATAATATCTTTGCTTACCAGATCAGAATGGTCCTGAGCACTGTGTACTTTTAATCATCACAACAATCCACCATCTCCTCTTTCACACATTCATAAAGCTGAGGTGCAGGATGTACAATTACTAGGTGGTAAAACACGGATCTGAAACACTGTGTAATGCTACCTCCTTTAGGAAATTAACGTAAGGCAAAATTTAAACAAGCCTGCCTTTTATTCTCCACATGTTCTCACACGTGATCACACCAATTCTGCCAGACTCACCTAAGAAAATTTTTAAAGCTGGTCCTTTTATTAAAAAAAAAAAACCTCTACTTTCCAGACAAAGTTTTCACTCCTCGGTTTGGGAGCAGAAAAGCACTAAGCCATTAGCTCATTAGCACATTTTCACATCTCAAAGGCTGATTTTCAAAAACTGAATAGAGGTAAGGGAGCTTAAAAGAATTCCCTTCCCTGAAAACAAACAAAGCTCTTAGGTGTCCACCATTACTGAAATGAAACAAAGTTTTTTAAACAGGATAAATGAGACAACACAAAGCCTGATTCCAGCCTCCTTCCTCCTTCCCCAGCAGCCCTGCACCCACCCAACCCCCTGAAATGCACTCTTCCTACTCACCCACACTACCGCACCTCTGACCTTGCTCCTTTCAAGTGCTGTGTCCTTGGCTGGAATTCCTCCTTACATCTTACTTACTATGCTGCAGGTTCTGGTATTAAATATCAAATAATCTCTCATATGGTCCTTAAATTTCCAATTTCACCTTCTAGACCCCATAACATTCACGATGCATGATTACTGAGGGGGGTTTGAACCCCATGAAACAATTTGGGGGATTTTTCAGGAAAGCTAGACTGACTCACCTTACTTACATAGTTTGTATTGATTAGAACAGAGACCATCCTGAGTGCATTCTCTACCAGGAGGCCCTGACAGTTTGTCCTAGCCTCCTTTCCCCCTTACTGGCCCTGCCTGTACTTAACAGGAGTCCTTATCACATGACATTGTCATATTTCCATCTTACTTGTTAACATTTTTCTCCCCACTAAACTATAAAGTCAGAACTGTGTTACATTCCATATTTCATTTGTATTAGCTAGAGCAAAGATGGCCTCGGGTAAGTGCTTAATAAATGATTGCTTGATGACCATAAAACAGTCTAGCCAAATGTTATATTGAGCCAAGCCAAGAAAAACAGGTCTGTAAAGGGGAAGGGAGGGCAGGAGGTGCAGAAAAAAAAGGAGGAGGAGAAGGAGGAGCAGAGGAGGGGGAGGGGCAGGGGGAAGGAGGAAGGGAGGAAAAGGAGGTACTAGAAAGAGAGGGGGAGGAGACAGGTAAGAAGAGAAGGGGGAGGAAGGGTCGGGAGGAGCACAGAGGGAAAGGGAGGGGAGAGGAAGGGGGAGGAGAGGATAGGAGAGGAGCAGACAGGATAGGACAGGAGAGGACAGAAGAGGAAAGAGGGGGACTTTAAAAGAGAAAGCGTGTTAGGATGGTGCCCTTTAAATCACAACCACTTAGATGGTTGTCATCCTAGAAACAAGGCTGTGGCCCCAAGTGAACAAGACCAAAGAGGCTAATCCATTATCTCTAAATCCCTAGACTGAGAGAACATGCCACAAAACTCTCATCCTTCCTCAAAAAATTTCCCACAGGCCAATATTTAGACTCAATTTATGCTTGGTCCAACAGGTCAGAATTGAAGTGACACTGACCACTGACTAGGCAGAGCCCCATTGATTGCAGGCTGCAAGAATAGAAGTTGGACAGACATCTTAGTGACACACAGAGCCATAGGATGCTGGCCTCTAAGGAGGTTCTTTCATGAGGCCTGTGGCCAAATTGCTTTCAGCAGTATGAAGAATGATTTAACCTCCAGCCAGAGCTGCTGAGAGTACAGAGAAGCCCTAAGTTTTGGAGCTGCTTAGTCTGTTAGAATCTCAAGCAAGGAGCTAGCATGAGGCTAGGTTCTTAGGCAAGATGCTCTTAAGAAATAAACAAATTCTGAGGTGTATATATATCTTTAGAATTGGCCCCAAGCCACCCTACTTCTTGCCCTCAATATAGGAAATAAGACTGAGGAAAACAAGGTGGGATTTAGGAATACTGGCAGAAAGTACTCCCTACCCTCAATTATAAACACACACACCATGGAGTAGAAAGCAGTTAACCCTTCCTCTCTTAAAGGACGCTCTGGATTTACATTTAATTTACTTTACCTGAACACAGATGCTAAATGCATACAAGACAAGCAATAAATTACTACCATGTCTCATGATTGATTTCTTCCAGATTGACCTGTGGACGATCCAAAGTGTACTGTCCTCTCCTGCTTCTTCCCAGCTCTTGGAATAATGCTCTTAAAGTTAGGGCAAAGCAATATGGCATGGCCCCTAACATAATAATATGATGGGAACTATTTTCCTGTCTCTCTGGATTTCCACCAGAGGGAATGCCCAACAAATCCACACTTCTGCGCATTAGGGAGATGTGCTAGGACAAGAACATTATTCTTTAGCTCTGCTTCCTTACTTACTGTTCCCAGCAAGAAGAGTAGCTTGTGTGATTAGAGACTGCTGAAAGCCTACTTTTAAAGGGATTGTGCTTCTTGATTAGGCAAAATTACCAACAATAGTAATAAGTTTTTTCACAACATATCTCAACTTAATTCTCTTTCTCTTTCTTTGCTCTACTTCACCCTATATTTGATAATCAACCAGGGAATAGTAGGGGTTGATTAAAGTCTCCACCAGATTTCTGATAATTAGTAGTCTTTAACAGAGGTTTAAAGTCTAATCCATATTCACTATATCCTCTTCCTGTTTCTAATATGTACTTTGTGCTATCTTCACTTTTACTAAAATACACACACACACACACACACACACACACACACACACACACAGAGTTGCTTCAGCCTGAACATGAAAGACCCTCTCACAGGTAGAATAACCTGTGAATATTTTCAGTTGCACGGCAGAGGGGACCTTACTGGTGTGGTTATAATGAGGATCTTGAGATAGGGATATTATCTTGGATATCCAGGTGGGCTCAATGTAAGCAAAATGTCCTGTTAAGTGACAACGGGGGACAGAGAGATTTGCAGGTGAGACACTGCTACCTCTGAAGATGAAAAAAAGAGCCACGAGGTTAAAAATGCAGGAAGTCTCTAAAAACTGGAAAAAGGAAGAGAATGGGTCCTTCTATAAAGCCTTTAAAGAAATACAGCCCTGCCAACACACTGATTTTATTTATTTATTTAGTACTGGTAGTTGAACTCAGGACCTTGCGCTTGCCAGGCAGGCTCTGTGCCACTGAACTATATCCCCAGCCCAACTCACTGATTTTAGCCCAGTGAAACCCACATTGGAATTTTGATGTACAGAACTACAAGATAATACATTTGAATTGTTCTAAGCCACCTAGTTTGTGGCAGTTTGTTGTGGCCGCACTAAGAAACAAATACAGATAACAGTACCTTGAAGTAGCGCACTGCTGGTACATACACCTAAAAGTTAGAAGTGGCCTTGAAATGGAGCAATTGGGCAGGGACTAGAAGAATTTTGAGAAGCATGATAAAAGAGTCTCAATTACCTTAAACAATTACTAATTGAAATACGAATAATAATTATTCTGCTTGAGAGGACTCACAAAATATAAAAAGCATGGTAGGGTAAACACATATTGTCCTAGAAAGTACCTAAACTGTCATGAGCAGGCTGCTTGCTGTACAAATATCGACCTTATAAAGAGAAGCCTCAGATGGAAACAGGAAACACATTATTAGCAACTGAATGAAAGCAGATCCCCACTATATACTGCCAAGAACACGTTGTAATTTCAGCCCGATGAAACCTATTTCAGATTTCTGGTCTCCAAAACTGTAAGATAATGATATATGTTAAGTCACAAAATTTGTGCTAACTTGGTATAGCAGTAATCTGAAACAAATGCAGCCTTACAGTTGGCGTGGAACTCAGACAGTGAAGCCACTAAGCTAGTCTCTTTACCTGTTATATCGCACAAAGTACCAGTAACGTTCTAAGTGCATAGGATTCAGCAGCAGGCAGACACGGGTTCAAATACTGCCTGTGCCATGTGTCCATTAATGGATTTAACAAATATTAAGCATTAGTGTGTGTAGACATCTTGCTTGGAATATAAAAGTGGGCACTGGGAATATAAAAGTGAGCAAAACACATTTCCTAGCTGTGTGATGTAAGGAAGTCATTTCACTCTTATGCACTCAATTTATTTATTTGAAATATGGGAATAAAAATGTACTTCATAAAGTTGTCTCAGTTACTTATCTCTTGTTGCTGGGAAAAAATACCCAACGCTCAAAATTAAGGAAGGAAAGGTTTATTTAGCTCACAGTTTGTGGAGGTTTCAGCCCATACTCGGCTGGCTCCAAGGCCCACTGGCACATGGCAGAGGGCAACAGTTCATGGTGGCAGAAAACAGCAAAAGCAACAAGAGCAAAAAAGGAGGGAGTGGCAGTAAGCAGCCTCTTTCCCTCCCTTACACTGCATGCAAACTATCTGCCCCCGGGCAGATGTAGCACTCATACCCATAATCCCAGCACTGAACCATGGATCAATCATAAACTCCAGAAGCAGTCCCATGACTGCATGAGGCTTTGGGGGGACATCCAGACACAAACCATAACAGTTGTTTAAGTATTCAATGTATGTGAAATGCTTATCACTGTTCTCCATAAGTAATAGCTATCATAAAGTCTTCCTTCCTCTTGCTCTAAAACAGTATTTCTATAATAAAGGCAACAGAACAGATTTTAGACTTTAAAAGTTGACTACAGTTGTATGTAGTAGCACATGCCTGTAATCCTAACATTCAGGAGGCCGAGGCAGGAGGATCACCATGAGTTCAAGGTCAGCCTCGGCTTCATAGTAAGTTCAAGGTCAGCCTGAACTACATAATGAGAACTTGTCACAAAAATATAGAAACAAGAAATAATTCTTTTGACTAACAAAGATTCCCACCCCACTGGCACACATGTGCGCACACACACACACACACACACACACACACATTTGTTGTTTTTTATATAAGATGGCAACTGTAGAGCCCCAGAGACCTAGGGCTTGGGAGTGGGAAGACAAGGAATAATGATACACTTCTCACTATTCCTCTTCTCTTGTGAGGCCAGATTTGGTTCACAAAAGTTACCTTTTCACATTGTAACTTTTATAGTTATGCCTCTAAGTATGTATAACTACTTACAAAGCTTTTAACTTCCTGTTTCAATAGTAGCACAAACATTATTTTCCCACCATTTCCTATAATAATGCCACCTTCAGGACTGACTTCTGTCCTTGGCCTAGCCCACTCCCTGGGAGAAATGCCATTTTGGGCAAGAATGTTGCTGAGGAAGCTCTTGGTCAACTGAGATGAGAGTAGAACAGCATTCATTTCTGCTCCTCCTCCTTTCTCTGATTGTGAATAATGAGATTCCAAATGCCGAAGCAGATAAAGTCTCCTCTCAAACCCACATCCTTGTTTCCAAGCTTCCTGGCAATGAACAGTCTTACAATTTTTCCCTAGAAGACCCTGAAGACCTCTCTAGCCAGGGCTTGACCTGAATATGTTTCTCCAGATTAAGCAATGACCTTCTCAACTGTAAGTTGACTGCTTCTGTGCAGATGAATTTTTCAAGTTCCTTTGGCATCTGGGCTGAATTTCTCAAAACATTTGCCATGAAAGTCTCTTGCTGTCCCTGGTTTAATTTCTAGTTTACTAAAAATTAGGAAACTAGAATTGATGTGGCTGAGGACAAGGCTTTGCTGGAGCTGCAAAGCTTAAAGGAATTACAAACTATTACTATTTCTCTGCCCTAAACATATGCCTCATCATAAGCCAGTCTTTCTTGTTCTAAAACTGCTAGACAGGAGTTCCATACACCAGTTCTAATAAAATCCCAGCAATCTTTCCCACAAAATGAAGTGTAGACTCTCCACATCCCCTTTGACTACCCACTTCTTTCGCTCTTTGTGACACTGGAATCTCTCCGCAGAAACCTGATTCTCTTTTGATTACAGACTTAAAAATTCAGCTGCAAAGAATAGTCTTTTCCCTTCATGATGTATGTTGCCAAAACGTGTGTCTAGGAGTATACATCTGAGCACACATGAGATTGGATGGCTTTCAGGAGACATATGGTCTCTATTTGGGGCCACTGTTATGGAAGAAATTATCTTATTATGGATTATGACCCCAACTCTGACTGTATTCTGCCCAGGGCTACCAATCCTAGAAGAACTGGTGTGGGAGAAATGAAAGGTGAGAAAATACAGAGCATATAGGGAAAGAACTATCTCAGAAACTAGTAATTCATAGAAATGTTTAATTTCAGAAAAATCAGGACATGTCAATTCTAGTCTTTATTTATATGACTATTAAAAATGGAAGATGCAGCATATTCCTCCAAGAAAGAGATGAAGAAAGTGACACACTGATGAAGTCAACAAAGACTTCTCCTAGGTAGAGGATGCTAATTCCCCTTCCCACACCATATTATTCTTCCTCTAGGCCAGTCTAGAACAAACAAAATTTCATCATAAGCTACATTTAAAAAACCCAAGAAACACAATGAACTGGACAACTCCACAAAGTGAAATTGCATCTTTCAAGCACTTACTTTCCTCACCTAGAGATCCTAACCCAAGCTGGCACTCCGGGGCAGTCAGATGGCAGGTGAGAGTGGAGGACAGGACAGGAGGGTGATGCCTGTTCACAAGATCCTCAATCTCATTTTTTTCCTAATAAGGATATGAACACACCTCCCAGGACTGTCATTGCCATGACAACAGCATAAGTCAAGGGTGAGCAGGTTAGTGGAACAGCATGCTTTCTAAATTCTCCAACAAAGCCTCAGGCTGCACTTGCTCATGAGATGGAAAAATTCATACTGACAGTATTCCTAAGTGGACTCCCCAAAAACTTAAGAAACACAGTTCCTGTCTGGAGAAGAATCAGAAATGGAATCTCTCCTTGAGGGGTTGTCAGGAAGGCAAGAATCTCTAAAACAAATAATAGTGTGTATTAGTATGTATAGTATGTATTATCCCTATAAAACTAGGGCATGTAAATTATGTCCATTTTCTGCAGAGTAAGAAGCTGTGGCAAACCAGGGCAAAAACAATCCCCAGTGGAAACAGAGAGAGGGGTAATTTGAAAATCTTTATAACACAGCCTTTCTATATAGACTACACAGAACAAGTGGAGTATAAACTCTGAAGTTGAAGGATAGACTCATTTACTAAACTGTTACTGTTGTCCATGTTCTGTGATGTGTGAGTATTATCTCATTTAATTCTTGAAATATCTTATAAGATAAACATCACTCATCTCTCTATCTTACAGAAGAAAAACAATTCAAAAGCTGAGCATGGTCCCTGAGTTATAATACCTACTGAGCAACGGAGCCAGAATTCAAAGGCAGGTTGCTGTGACTCCAGAGCTTGAGCTTTTAGCAGTCATCCCCCTGCTACCCACAAGAATCATAAACAGATGCCTTCCTCAGTTTTTGTGCCTCCAAAGATAGTGGGCAATGTTGCGAATATTTACCCTGGACCAGTCCTTAAACTCTAGCATACATTGGGATCACATGGAGGACTTGTTTACACAGTCTACTCAGTGTTTCTGATGTGGAAAATCTAGGGCAGGGTCTGAGATTTTGATTTGATTTGCTAACAAATCCTTAGGTACTGTTGGTACTACCACTCTCGAACTAAACTTTGAGAATCATTGTCTAGTCCATCTAAACTGAGGTTGTCTAAGCCTTACTGCCTTAGTAGCCTCCCCTACCTAATTAATCTTTCACTCTTCAGTCCCAGAACTCCTGGGGTCTTGCTTCACAAGCTGTAAGTTTATCTTTGGCAGTGCTGTGTGCTTTGGAATTCCCCAAGCTCTTCTGGAAATACAGAGTACATTTGTCCCTCAGTACCCATGGGGGATGGGCTTCAGAATCCCCATGTATACAAAAGTCTGTAGATGCTCAAGTCCCGTATATAAAATGGTAGGGTGCATATAACCTGTGCACATCTTTCTGTACACTTTTTATAAACCTTTATACCCTTTATAAACCTTGGGATTCTGTCTAGGAACTAATCACAAGACAGCACTCACTGAGACCTCTTCAGGGCATTCACACTGAGAAAGTTAAGAAGAATCCTAACACAAGTGACTGGTCCTTTAACGCACTTCCCCCAAAACACATCCCTCTATCCAAAGAAGAGGCTGTAACTGTTTCTGCACATTCCCCATTAGCTAATTTTCTTTCTCCGCTCAGCCTCATGGGAAGCTGAAAGGAAATAAGGAAGCTCATGATCCAGGTCTGCTCACACAAGAGGCTGGAGAAAGGGACCAGTAATCAGGATTAATCAACTTAATGCCTGACTTGTTTATCCTGCAGAAGGCATCACCCCATGATGCCTCCTCTGATTCCTTCAGAGTGCAGTATCTTTATCCTAGGCTCTTGCAGGCTGAAAATAAATGGACAGTTTAGTAACAAAGCAAAGGCATTAATCAAAGAAGGACAAATAACTTCAAGAAACACAGGTGAATGAGGACTCGTGTGAAGTGGGCCCTGCTTCCCTTATGCTGCAGCCCCTGCAGGTGCTCATATGAAAAGAGCAGTATGTGGCTGGTCATGGAAAGGACTCAGACACAAGTATCAGAGACTTGGGCATGAGAAAGAACGATTTCGTTAGCAGAAAGGGCAACACAGAAGCAGGCTCTATTTTGGACTGGAAACAATCATTTTTTTGGAAGTATTTTCCTTTTCTTGAAGCACCAACTAATAAATCCTTCTTGCTCCATCTCCAGGAGGGCACTAGGGGTGGTGGGAGTGTATAGATGTCAGGATGATCCAGATAACTCTGGACAGCTTGTATCTGGGCCTACAAATGAGAACTGCTGAATTCTGGCCATCAGGTTTCAGTCAAGGCTGTATCATAGATTGCATAAATGTAAAGTGTCCTAGAAAAAAAAGGAATAAGATGACTAGGCATTTATTAATACTTCATCAAGCACTATGTTCAATTCTTTTATTTCTCCTTTATTGCTCATGACAACTCAGTAAGACAGTTGTTACTCTTATTGTACTGAATTACAGAAAGGGTTACTAAGAAAATATACATGTGGGCTTTTCTGTGGTAGTGGAAGTAAACCCAGAGGTAACAGTCATGTACTACCATGCCTAACAATTTAGGTAATTGGTGCTCACTTAGCAAGTAAATTTGGGATTGAAATTCAATGCAGATATGACTCCAAGTCATAATGTTAATCTGTATGTCACTGTCCCTGGAAATAATAACACACAACATGTTTTGAGTCTAAAACCTAAATGTACCAAAGGACAGGCAAAAGGCGGAGGAGAACCCTTCTGATCTCACATTATCGGTGCAGATGCATGTGGAAAAGCACGGTTAATGGGCATACATGAGTAACTGGAAGATGTGGGCTATGTCCAACACAGTCCACTGGGACTGTGATTCCTATGTCAGCAGCCAGTAATGAAGGGAAGCAATGGTGACTGACCCATTCCCGATGTTCAGTCAAAAAGACAGGCTCCTAACGTCCTTCTGAATCTCAAGGCAAAACTTGAGCCAAAGGTATGAAATGACCAATAAATGGCTCCTATGTCACCTTTACCTAGGAATATATACCAACCAGCACCATCAATGAGAGGGCGAATGTATTCAAAGTTAGCTTCTGGCTTACCAGACTGACCTATAATGCACCTATGAACAAGGTAACCCTGAAATGCAGACAGTGTGGCTGATTTCATGTGGCTGCTCTGATTAATTCTCCCCTTTTCAGATGCCTCCTTATCCTGCAACATTTGATAATCTAAAACCACTTTCTCCTCCCTCACTCCTTCACTCCATCACTGGTGCTGAAGTTACAGATTTGTTCCATAAATTATTTTATGTTCCTCCTCCAACCATCTGACAATATTAGCTTTCTAATAAATTGCTTCATCTCGGGCAATTTTTTTTGACAAATCTGACTTTTAGTTGAAATGTGCAACATTCATAAATAGCAAATGCTGGTTGATTAGAATCAATGGAAGCCCTTAGAGTTTCCAGCAAAAATAAGCCTTGGCTGCTGTTACTTAGCCTAATCACTTGAAAGGCACCTCCTGGTTATTTTTGGAAAGAACTTTGTATATATGCATGCTTATGTCATCTGGTATGTATGCATGTACTTGAATTTGGATGGATTCTTGTAAGCCAGCCACACTTTGAGTATTTTTATCTACTTTTGGATTCCAAAGCTAAACACTTGGGTTTGAATCCTGTCTCTCTTACGGCTGTGCAAATTCAGGTACTTGTCTTAACCTGTCTGTAAACTCTAGTTCTAAAAATCAAAATAAATATAATGAAACTCTTGCAAGATTTTCATGAGGAAAGAAAGGTTTATGCTTATATGGTTTGGACAACATACCATGCCTATATCTTGTACTCTGAATAACTACTATGAAGACAACAATATGCAATGTATTAATTATTGTAACTCTATTAACCTGTTTTGAAACTCTGCCTTATTGTTATTTTTATTTTTTTCTCTTTAAAATAAAGAAGATTTTCATGAGGAATAAATGAGACTATACATGTGATTTACTTGTCACAGTGTCTTGGCATACTATAGTTAACTATAGTTAATTAGTAACTACTACTACCTTGGTGATGGTTTATTAATAGTGGATTATGGTAGACATCATTTGTAGTCTCTGCGAACTCCTAATTCCTCCTTTATGAAAACTGCCGCAAAGATGCGTCTTGGATGGAATATTTTTACTATATGATACTGCTTTAATAATTGGGCAAGATTAAGGAAACTAAGGAAATATGAGTTTCAGCAACTTTCCTTTGCTCATTCAGCCATTGAGTTTTGAACACAGCCTAGTAGAACACTGTTCCTGAAAGTTCAGATTATGAATTGGTCCCCATTGGTCCTCTAAACTAAGAAACTGAGGTGGTCATGTTTAGCAACGTGCACGCTAAGATAATAACATTTAGTCTGCATAAGGATGTTGAGGTTCAGGAAGCAGTAGATATGGCTTTCACTTGAACTCAAAGAGAATAATGCCTTGGCTCTGACAACATTCCACACGCAAGAAAAAGACTATTCTCTCTATTATCTAGCTAGGTAGCCAGATATTGATCTACTTCTCTGTTAATTGCCTTTTGAATACTACTTCAAGTGGGTTTCCACTGTGTTCAAACAAAAGATCTTCCTGGCAGTGTTATTTCTGCGTATGAGACCACCAGATCTCTGTGTGGTTAGGATGTCTTAAGCATGTGAAAAATACTTAATTATTTTTTAAAAAAACTTTATACACATACACACATACACATACACACACCTTCACCCTTAGGCTATTTTCAACTTTTGAAGAACATCAAGTATAAAATTTTAAAAATCATATATGTATAAAAATTGTATTTGTAGGGGAAAAAATAATAAAAAATCAAAATAATCATCTATGTATGAAAATCATATTTGTATAGAAGAAAGTAGTCAAAAGAGAGTTATTAACAGTCCTGATCTTACAGAGAAAGGTCATCTATTTAGTTTCTAAAATCTAAATCAGAACAGAGAGACCCTGGCTCTTTACCTGGTGTTGCACTGGATACAGTCGGCCACTGTTGATCAGGCCCTCCTGGACCAGCCCGTAGAATGCCAGCCTCCTCCAGGTGCACAGAGCTGTAAACATATAAACCCAGATAACAGGGGCTGGGGATTTAGCTCAGCGGCAAAAGCGCCTGCCTGGCAAGCGCAAGGTCGTGAGTTCGGTTCCCGGTACCGGAGAAAATAAATAAATAAATAAATAAATAAACCCAGATAACAGTTGGACCATAAATGCCTTTACAGCTCTCCTTCCACCCTCTGAAGCTGCTTATACCAATGGAGGCAGGGCTATCGCTAACACAGTTTGCTCGTGCTTGAACTGCAGCAATTATTGCTGGGCAGTCTGTAACCTTGCATAAACTGCAGAAGCACAGCTGCCTCACTGCCTATTGTACCATGCTAGCACTAAACATGTTCTATCTTCATGGCAATTCTGGTATACGTTAACGTCGTGTGGTGCTCACTAAATCTAACAGGGAAAACCACAAGAGAGTAATGCCATTTTAACACCTTACTGCTGAAGCAGACAAGGGGAGTTTCTTCTCAAAAGTCCCGACTCTCTCTTGCAAGTTCTCTTGTTCTGGGTTCTACTTAGTAAAGAGAAAAACAGACTAAAATCATCTGTAGTATTATCAGTTTAGCAACCTAACCAATGCTTAACTTTATTTTTATGTTTTATTCTTTCTGTATCTTTTATGCACTGAGAACCCACCCAATATCTCCTAGAATTAAGGAACCCAATCATCCCACTCACTGACCCATTGCAGAAGTAAGACATGAATTGAGACACACTTAGAAGCAAGTGGAGAGGACAGTAAGCTTTCAAGAGTAGATAGGACATTATAGTTGTTTGTCTACCGGTAATGCATTTTAGACCTTCAAATGTGTGTGATGGAAGAAATAAAGGGGATCCTAAAAGTTAAGCAAACTTGAACTATTATAGGGAAAGGCAATGAACAAGTTCAAGGTTCTCTTACTCTTTGACTTTAAAAAATACATTTAGTGGAAATTCACTCATTAACCTCCAACCCACCAATATTTTTCCCCTCATTTTTGACATAGAATTTCCTTTTTTCCACAAATATTAATATCCTTCAGGTGTTCTTGAAATTCACTAAGAAATTATATGGACTCTGTCAGATTCATAATGATGTAACTATCCTGAAATCAGTTCAACTCAAAACAGAATTTCCAAAAGAAGAGTTACACAATGTTTAAGACTGGGTACATTAAGAGGCCAAGCATATGTGTGGAAAAATAAGCACTACTGAAGCTTACAACTCTAATGAATGCTCAATATACTACACTGTGAGAAAAAAATGACATCTTAGTTTCAATTTTGATTTCATTTCTTATCTATTTAAATTTCATATCTTAATTGAAGCCTTAATGTTTATTTTGCTTTTTTCATTTGAAAATGAGACAAGTAAGCAATATATTTAAAATTTTTATTTTAAATGTAGATTTTAAGGTACATCTCATAGCTTTGGTACTTTCCAAGTAAAATACTAATTCAGTTGCAAGACTTAGAGTTTGTAAAAGAAGCTTTCACCTGCATGACTCTGCCAATACCTCAGATGCAGACAAAAGCACAGCTTTGCTTCTAGTAAGTGTAAATAATGCACTCTAATGTCTAGTACCCTGACATCTGCATGAGTATTTCTGGTCTGAAATTATAACCTAGGTTCCAATATGGCACCTCACTAAACCAACTACCAATCTTCCCCTTCCCCTATTGCTTCTGGTTCACAAATAGCGTCCAATATAATAATCTTTGGTCACTTGCAGTGCTTTAGGGGATGTTATTTTCATCTAATGAATTTTTAATGTACTAAAACTAATTTTTCGTTAAGTCTACACATAGTTTGTATACTCTATATATTGATCTAGTTTCGGTGAAGATTCAATTAACCAATGCCCAGATATTTTGAAGGGTTTAAATTTGGAGATTGTTTCTTCTTTAAATAAATTCTTTTTTGTAGTAGCAATCATTAGTTTCTTGACACACTCCCCATTCAGTTTCCAAAGACAGTCATAAATAATGAATCTTTTATCTGATCGTACGGCACGGATACTAGATTAGTTCTAAGAATAAAGGCAGTTCATCAATTATTGTCAAGGAGACAGAGTAGGAAAAGCAAAATTATATTAAGGAATGCTATTACTTTAGATTAGTCTAAAGTAAGCTAGCCAGGCATGGTAGTGCATGGCTGCAATCCCAGCACTCGGGACGCTGAGGCAGGAGAACTTCTGCAAGTTCAAGGCTAGCCTGGCCTACAAAGTGATTTCAATGGCAGCTTGAACTGCATAGTGAAACCTTGCCTCAAAAAGACAAAAAAAAAAAAAATTAAACTGAGCTAGATTTGGTCTCCAGATATTTTAAAAGGGCTATTTAGAGGACTCATCTTTGAGGAGTCCATGCCATTAATGACAATAAGATAACAAAACAGATAAGGAGATTCTAATAGAAGTGAACATGAATAATAGTCAATTACTGTGATCTGCAAAATGTAATAGTGTGAGACAAAAATCCAAGGTAAACATATGTATATACGTTATATTTATGTACCTATACCTAAATAAGTATATTTATTAATTACACATTTTAAAGGACAGAAAATATAGGTGGAGAGAATAAAGAAATCTGGAATTATTTCAAATTTCCTTGTAGGAAAATTTTAAAATTTCAATTGACATATCCTTGTAGAAATTTTGATGAAAGAAAATACACAGAAATTTATCCTTATAGTTTTATAGGGGACTCTTCATTTCCAAACATCTGATAAGCATTTGGCAGTGACCACTTCCAATGTTTCAAGGAATAGCTACTAAGACAAAAAATAAATGCATTCCCTTGGCAGAGTATCTAAGGCATTTCAGTCATAACAGCTACTTCCGGCCTATTGCAGCATACCCAGTTAAAGGGACTGCTGAGTGAAGAAAGGAGGGAAACACATACATACCTGTGCATGCCTGCTCTCAGGGAGGCAGAGTAACGCCAGTCAGGGTTGGGCTGTCGTGGCTGCAAAATCACAAAGGGAGTTTTCTGTTAAAATGGCAAAACATTGTTCCCTGAGGGATGTTGTTAATTTCTTAGTTAATCAGCTATTCCCTTAAATATTTTCAGCCATCTAAACAGAAGCATCGAATGAGACATTTCATATGCAAATCCAAGATGATATCTATCTATCATCTACCTATCTATCTATCATCTATCATCTATATACTTTGGGGAGAAAATGAGATTAAGCTCACACAGACTGAAGGCTATAGAAAACTAGATTTCATAATGTGAGCGCCAGATTTGGCCTGTCTTTACCAATACAAATCTGTCTTCTTAAAACACTAAGAGAAGGGCAGTCTATCTTGAGGCAGAAAAAGCTTTCTTTGTTGGTGTCCTCAAATGCTCCATTAAGGGCACATCCTCAATTCAGTATTCCAGCTAGAACAGGCCACACAACTACACAAATTCTGCTGGCCTGGCTGGACTGCAGAGGACTGCAATCTGCTGCTGGTTTTGCAGACTGCAGCATGTTTGACCCAGGGCAGATGTGCCCAGCCATACCACCAGCAACTGATAACAGCCTCTTCTACTGACTGAAGATGAGTACAGGAAGACAAAAACAAACCACTGCAGTTTGCTGCTTAATCCTTTTCATAAAACTACTTGTTCTCTATGCTGCTCTGAGTGCTTTGTCTCCTCCCTCAATTTCACCAAGCTCTGATTACTTCAGAGAGAACAGCCGAAATCTGACAAGACCCTGACCCACTCTGTACTACCTGTATATTGCGAGATTTTTTTCTCCATGTCTAAAAACAGTCAAAGTGGAGGGGAGAAAGAACATGTGGGTACCTAGCACTTATCTGAGCAGTTAGATTCTGATTAGATTCTGAATTAGATTCTGAATCACTGGGGGTGAAATTAGTCACTATAATTATTTTATATCAATTAGCCCAAATTTTACTATATTTGCACAAGTAGAGAGTAAAGAGTCAGGATTTAGCTCTGTGGCACAGCACCTGTCTGGCAAACATGAGGCCCTGAGTTTGAATCCCAGTAGCAAAAAAAAAAAAAAAAAAAGTTTAAAGAGGCCCGGTCATTGAATACTAAAGTCCAGTTGACAACCCAAATGTCCATCCACCGGGCATTGGATAAGAAAATTGTGGTACTTTTATGTAATGGAATATTACACAGCTATAAAGAAAGATAAACTTGAGGCTTTTACAGGTAGATGGTCCCAACTAGAGACCATACTCATAAGTGAAATAAATCAGACCTGCAGGTGCAAGCACCGCATTGTTTCACTAGTGTAAAACCTGAAAGAGTTAATTTAAACTCGGAGGTATGATGGACATTGTAAAATGATAGGAAAACGCTCAAGGGTAAAGGGCAAGTGGGATGTGGGAAAAGAGAAGGGAAAGAAGGAGAAATTTTGTAGGTATGTATATACAGAATAGCTAACATAGTTGTTCTACTGTCTTCTATTTCTTTGCTGAAAGAAACTGTCAATGAGTCCTTGATTGATCAATATTTCATGTCTCTATCTGTTTTCATGAGAAACCACTTTGAAGATATCAATATGTAATACAACAAGCATTGTTAATTTCCTACCACTTTGTTTGTAACTCTGTATTGTCTGTACTGTTCTTTTGCTATTTTGTAAAAGGTTGTCTGTCTGTTAATGTTTTCCTCCTTTCATTTTTAAAATAAAAAAAAAAATAAAGTCCAGTTGAGTGGAAAATGAAAGGATGCAAACTTTTGTATTTTGTATTTCCCTCTGAGTTATAATTACCATATTAGGTAAACTCAAAGTCAAATATCTTTATTTAGTTAGTTAGTTTTTGTTTTTTTCCCGGTACCGGGAATCGAACTCATGACCTTGCACTTGCCAGGCAGGCGCTGTGCCGCTGAGCTAAATTCCCAGCCCCTCAAATATCTTTAAACTATTTCAAAGTGCCAATAATTCTTGTTCCCATCATTCCTATAGTTCATTTAAGGGATAAAATGTATTTAATAAGTACACTTGTTCATAACACCCAAAGCAGAAGTAATCAGCATCTGAACTTTCCAAAAGATTTGGGAGTGGCTAGATGATATCCAGAGACTGAGTCAAAGTTAAGCACAGAAAAAAATTACAACTCTGGATATACTATCTCAAAGGTCCCTACATACTAACCACCTTCTCTAGTCCTTTCCACTCTGTTAGCAAGGTGTGAATACGCAAACTGCCCTGTCCTTGGTTTCCAATTTCATAACATCCTAGGGATATTCCATGCAAACTAGCACAAAACCATCCACAGACCAAGTGAAAGGGGGTTCCCATTTTCTACTAGTGAAATTAGAGGCAAAAACAGATGCTGTTTGCAAAGCACATTATTAGCCTGAATACATGACTGAAATATCTTTTATTAATCATTATCATCACCATAGCTCCCTTTGACATCAGCAATATTTGTATTAGCTTGTCAGCTGAGATAAAGTTCCTTCAAGAAACATTCTGACATTTGTTAAGAAAATGTTGCCAGTATTCCTATGATTAGGTAACGTTCTCGAAAAATACTGCTGCAACTAGATCTTTGGACTGAAACTACCCAGCTCACTTTCCTGAAAGGCACAGTTCCATCAGAACTGAACTGGAAATACAGTTCATTATGCAATCTCACTTCAATGACACATTTAATTTGCCATGCTGTTATTTTCTATAATAGTTCATCAGCAACAGTGTGCTTCTCAGGATCATTACAGAATCACAGTTATCAGATTTAATATGGCAGTAAGATTAGACAGGTAAAGGAAAGGAAGAAAGAAACTAACACATTTTAAGCGGCCATACACTACTAGACAATGGAATAAGTACTTTATACGTACTAATGCATTTATCCTATTTCTTTCTTTGTCAGAACATAAACTTTATGAAAGGGGTGGAATCTGTTTTGCTCACAAGACATAGTTACTATATCATAGCCTAACAGAGTTCTGGTGTTTGGAAGATTTTTAAAATCTTTCTTTCTTTTTCTTTCTTTCATAGAAAAGTTAGTATTTGTTTTAAAGACTTTACTTTTTGATCTTTTGAGACAGGGTCACGCTATATAGTCCAGACTAGTCTTAAAGTCACCATGTAGCTCTTGCCAGAAACAAACTCACAAGGACTCTTTTGCCTCAGCCTCCCAGAGTGCTGGGATTGCAGTTTTGTACCACTCTGCCCAGCTCAGACTCTTAAAGCAGTTTTAGGTTCATGAAAAAATTGAGAAGGTACAAATACACGTTTAAAATAAATGAACCATCATGCAAGGTTAATATAGTAAAATTACAAAACTGAGAAATCTGAGGTTTTTTTTTTTTTAAATCTGAGTTTTATAGAGATTAAATTATTTGTGTGATTGGTGAGTTTCGTTGACAGTCACGTTTAGGTCCTCCTAACATAAAAGTCTGTATTTTAAATAAATTCAGACTGAATAACATATTTTCCTCTTTTTTTCCTCCTTTTTACTCAAGTGTCCTCATTATTCACTTATGTATTTTAAAACAATTCAGAATTAAGAGTAATATATTGTATGTAGGTTTCATCCAGAACTTGATTAACATGGAAAAATTCAGGCTGAAAGGTTGACTACTAATACATCTGACAAGACATGTATAATAATATAATATATATAATATATATATATATAACATATAATAATATAATACATCTGACAAGGCCTTGGACTAACTATGATTGTTTAGTTCTCTAATACTTAGATCATATATCCCAAAACTAAACTTTTATTGGTTTAAAAAAAAAAAAACAAAACAAAAAACAGTATTTCCTATTGTTTCAAAGCTAAGTCTGTTAGTAGATTAACAGTCACAAAATCTCAAATGTGCAAGAACTCAACTAGGTAATTCATATGGAAGAAGTTGTCTTATTGAAGAACAAGAACCCACTTGTGTTTCTATTAAAATTGCAACAAAGATTTAACTTATCCTGCAATGGTATTACTTATGGTTTATACCATAGGATACTTTAGCTATAGAAAGATAAGTCACTTGTTCTAAGACAGATTTAAAGTAAAATAGATTTAAAATACCCTATGTTAGTTATAAACTCATAAGACTACCCTGTGAAATAATATGCTATCTTCTTACCATGGAAATCCACATTGAAGCCACCAATAAATTGTTCTCTGAAGCAAGACACTATAGATAGTATCTCCTTTTTTTTCATAAGACTCTATTCAGAATGTATCCACCAGAAATTTTTCATAGTGATGTTTTGTGAACATGTATATAAACTATGGTAGGCTAGAATTCTAAGATGGCTCCCAAGACCCTCACATTAGACATACATACCCTGCATAATCTGCACAGCTGTAATTCTGATGCATCTTATTCCATGGGTATGTGATGTTTATGACTCAGTTGTCTCTAACAAAGGGACATCATCTTTGTGAGACTAACCTAGTCACATGAGCCCTTTAAATCTGAGTCAGGGTCAGAAACAGAAGTCAGGAGGATTCCAGTGAGAGAAGATTCTTCACTGCCAGTCCTGAAGATGGAGAAGAACACAGGATAGGACCTGAGAGAAACCTGTTGGATCTGAGAGTAACCCTGCTCCCTAGCCAACAGAAGGTAAAATATACAGACTTCAGCACCCAAGAAACTGAATTCTGCCAACAATCTAAATGAGCTGAAAAGCAGAATCCTCCCCTGAGCCTCCAAGATAATATTCAGTGCAGCAGACACGTTGACTTCAGGCTTATGAAAACTTGAACACAGAGCTCAACCACATGGTGCAGGGACAGTAAGACACTCAATGGGTGGAATTTTAACCAACAGTTGGTGGTAATTTGTTACAAAGCCATGGGAAAAGAATACACTTAAGGCAAAACAGAATATAACAACTTCCCACAAGGAATATAAACATTATGTAGTATATACATGTTTTTTGGTTTTTGGTTTTTTTTTTTTTTGGTTTTTTTTTTGGTTTTTCTCCGGTACCGGGAACCGAACTCACGACCTTGCGCTTGCCAGGCAGGCGCTTTGCCGCTGAGCTAAATCCCCAGCCCCTGTAGCATATACATGTATTAATAAACTAAAATAATTAAAAAAAAAATCAGTATGTTACAGACTGGTCTTCCAGTAAATCAAAATGAAAAGATGATAAATTTGAGAATTCTGAATACAATTATTAACAATTCTAATCCACTGAACAGGAAAGTAAAATAAACACAACTTTGTAACATATCTAATGATTTCTAAGACAACAGAAAGTGCTAGATCTGCTTAATTCTGGATATATAGCCTGCTAGCACAGCAGCTACTCTCTCACTCACAGTTGCATTTCTCTGAAGCCTACAGTTCTGATGCTGCAAGGCCAAAACAGACTAACACTTCTATTTATCTTTGCAATGTCAGATATTTTTTTGCATTTGTCAAGATCAAATTTTTGAAAGAAAAAAGCTAGTATTTTCAGGTTAGCAAATTTAAAACACGGCTAAGGAATCCTCTTGACCTGTAATTTCTGAAATCATAAACCTAGATTGTACTAGTCAAAATATTATCATATGAATCAACTAAATTTGTGCTCATATTAAATTATGCATGGAAACATTGTTTCAGGGGAAGTCCTGAAAAGTCACAAAGATACCTGTAAAACTCCATTAAATTCCACCACACCCCTAGATCGGTGATGGAGATTTTTCCTCAAACATTTGCAAACTGCTATCATTTTGACCTCTTACTGAGAGTAAAAATTGGTAGCCAATCAACACAAGTATCCAAAACTTGCTCTGCTATTCTATCAAGCAGAGAGCAGGCCAATAGACAACGTGTAATATGCAAGGCTGTGTCCCTACAGTGTTCTGAGTTAGACCAGGTGCCCAAGTGATGCCTCACTCTTGGGTCAGAGGAAAGGGTAGGCCAATGACATTCAAACCCCAATAAATAGATTTCTCCATTAGTCTGAATATGTGCAAGACAAAGAGACAGAGAAGAGTTCTGAGCCGGGCGTGGTGGTGTGTGCCTGTAATCCCAGCAGTCGGGAGGCTGAGGCAGGAGGATCATTGTGAGTTCGAGGCCAGCCTGGGCTACAAAGTGAGCTCAAGGTCAGCCTGAACTGCACAGTGAGACCCTGTCTCAAAAAAACAAACAAACATGCACAGAAAGACAAATAAATACACAAACACCAACAACAGCTGGGTCAAAAGGAAAGCAAGGCCTTAGGCACCAGCTGCTAATTCCTCCTCAGGCATGAAGAGTCAGAATCTTAAC
>NW_004955611.1:189255-195507 GCF_000276665.1 Chinchilla lanigera
TCTCAAAAAGACAAAAAAAAAAAAAAAAAAAAAAGAGTTCTGCCATAATTCCACCTGGCTCAACAGTTTGTAGAAAAAGCAAGAAAGGAGGTGATATGAAGAAGTTACTGTATTATGAGACCAAAGAAAACACAATTTTTTTTCAGTACAGTGCTATAACCAATATGAAAACAGCAAAACGAAACACCCACTTGAAAGGAGCCATTGGAGGGTGAAACACTGGAATGGAAATTCACAGATACAATTTCTTGGTCCAGTTTGACTATTGTACAACTTTTATAAATTCATCACATCACTACACATTGAGTAGGAAAGCGGATGCAGGACAGGCTCACCACATAGCAAAGTCAGTCCTGAGAGGATAAGTGAATTAGGTGCCACTGGAAGAATGGTTAAAGCTTTTAGGTCACTATATCCAGAATTAGGGTGAATATGCGCACACAGTAGCAGAAATAACTGAGAACTTGGTGATCACAAATTGCTTTAAAATAAGTTAAAGTGAATGCAAACTTAATTCACTTCCAGTGTTTTGTAATTCCCATATACTGTGCCAAGTGGCCCCACTGAGATGCAGTTGGGCAAATCTGCCCAGAGAACTCAAAAAGATTCATTAGCACCCACAGCACAAATGTACAGAATCTATCTTAAGATTTAGTTTCTTTTCATAGAGACTGAAGAGACTGCCAACTACATTCAATATCAGGTTTCCAGAATCCCCAGAAAGAATTCCACCCCACTGCCAAGTAGTTATTTTAAGAACCTTACTGTACAGGTAACCCATTCAAGATTTTTTTTTAAATGTACCGAAAGATTAAAGTCTGATACCAAATGCTGAGTTTTAATTAGCAACAAGAAGAATATTAGTGGAAGAACCAAGATAAAAGATCTTCATAGGCTTTGCCAATAGTAAAGCAAATAAAGAAATAAAAACATATTAGCTAGCACTAACATTTTACTAATTTTCTCATTTGTTATCTGCTTCTATGCAAGGAATTAATACTTTCCAACAGCAGTGAATTTACACTTCTAGGTGAACTATGGGGAGTCGAAATGTCTGACTAGCCCATGTAAAAATATAAACATTGTGATTTCTGTCTACTTCTACTATTGAAACACACATGGTCTCTGGAGTCAGACAGACATGATTTAAAAAGCCACTAATAATATGACTGTGATACTGTCAAACCTCTCAGGTTGATCAATGTTTGTTTAATGCATGACCTAGAGGGAACAAAATTATACATACACATTGAAAAGCATGAAACTTCTCACACAGCAGGGTGGTCAGTGAGTACAAATTCCTTTCCTTTTCCTTTCCAGTTCCAGTCCAATTTTAATGCAGTGTAGGCACATGGCATTAGTTGTACCCCAGAACTCTCCTGCCATCTGCATTACTAAGTAAGGAAAGAGAAAGCCCAACATGGGAAAGTAACAGGTTGATCTAGCAATGATGACTTTCAAAATGGAGTGGTTTTTGCTCTCATGTTACAACGCTGAAACTCACTCTCTCCCTATAACTGCAATAATTTCAGGAGCTCTGACATTTGGGGCTCTTCACTGAATTCCAAGAGTCTGGCAGAAATCTGTCTTTACTAAATCATGCACTGTCCTGGCAAAATCCCGTAAGAGCAAGCACTTTTTTCTACATAATTTCCTCCCTAAATTAAAGGTTTGAGTACCAAGGTAACTATTATCATACAGGTCAGTGTAAGACAGAAATAGTGCATGTAGCAAATTACTCCAAGGTTTGAGTCAGGAGAGGGAGGGTAAGAATGTCATTGCTCTAAGCACTCAGCTTACAGCTGGTGGCAAAGCTAAGCTTTGCCTGGCTTGCCATCCTTGTCTCTTCACCACCTGCAGCCCACCCCAATCCCAAAGGGCTTCACAGGTATTTGTTAAACAAATATCTATAGTAACCTTACTTAAAACTAAGCCTTTTTACATGCTTCCAAGAGTTATGATCTAAGAAATTCTGAAAACTCTTGATTTTACACCTATTTTCCTTCATCTATAGTCTGCCTCCTGTGGCTGCTCAGCACTAACATCAGGCTCTTCTGATAAACGAATAAATCTATTTACAATGTCCATGGAAAAGTTTACTCTCAAGAGTGAAAAATTCTGTGCTTATGTATTACTTTACTCAAGATAATTAAGAATTTAGAATATGACAATACTGTACGGACATTAATAAAAATATATATGTCAGTGAAAAGATAACAAAAATATACAAGAGATAAATGTGTTAACTCAATCTGTGCTAGCTCTAAAAGTCCCAGCTATAAAGTAGCTGTTTAAAAAGACAATGCTATTTAAGGGACAAAATTTTAGCTTTTTTCATCTAAGTTTAAAGTGTTACAGAGCAGATCTCTATTACTTCAAGCATACATACAAACAAACATACTACAGAAACACACGCGTATTCATCCACTTTTCAATAATTTATGTACATTATTCATAATAATAAGCAATCTGGTCTTATGCTTACTTGTTACTCAAAACTACTACCCATGCTAACATCTATTTTCATGTACAATAAATCATCCACCTTCCAAGCCAGCTGTAGCTAATACAACACAAATTTTACATCCATGAAATTAACATGTGCTTTGGAAGTATTGTCTTTTAATAAAGACATGCGGGGCTTGTAAATCTATAATCTCATCAAAACCACATAAATTGTTAATGGGGAATCAGAAGAGACATTATGGACTGTGTCTAAGATAAATTCAAGGGTATCCTCTTAAAGTGAACTTAGGTAGCCAGAAAACTGGCTAGGACACAATTCTTGTTTTTTTCTCACAAATCCTACCTTGTCTTGGTCTTTGTATCCCCACATATCTCTAGTTATTCATTCTAATATCACTTTTGCCAAGTCACACAAATTTGGACTTAATGTCTTTGCGTTACCATTATTCATTTCCTCTGACAGCCCACTACAGAAGTGTGACCACAACATGTACAGCCAAAGCAAACTCTGACTGCAGGGTGAGACCTACATTCTGTGCTTTCACCTCTGACATGAATTTCCAAAGGATCCTATCACATTAGTTCAGTGTAATTACTGGAGATATTAACTTGATAATGTGCACTGCAGAAAGTCTAAGATTCAAACAGGGATAGCATATAAAAGGGACCATGACAGCTCCTAGAGGTCTTAGAGCTTTTGCAATTTAAAACAAAACAAAAGCAATTAATAAAAGAAAAAGAACTCCTATAGGACATTTTTGAAAAAGCCAACAACAACAGGAACAAAAAAAAACCTTCCCTGGAAATGACACAGCAGAGGCCTTTTCTCCTTGCGTTTTATAAGGTTACTTCATAAAACATGATCTTTATTCCCTGGCCTGTTCTATTTCTCTAAGTGTTCTTTAACATTAAGCATTTAATGCTAATCCTCACTTCTCAAACAATTTTATGAATTAAGTCCTCAAACATGTAAAAAGAAAATTGGAAGTAAAATAATTCTCTAGTGCTATTTTTCTAGAGATGAAACATAACAGATTATGAGCAATTTAAAGGTACTATTAGTATTCAGTTTACAAAATAACCCATGACCCTGTTAATAATTCAGTAAAGCCAACCACATAATACTAGGGGCATGTGAAAAATCATGCCTTTCTGGAAGACCCTTTGATCACTATCTCACCTCATTTTGAGAAACAGCCTCGTTTTTGAGAATAATCAGGTTCCCGGCACTCTGCCCACTTTGACCTGTGAGGTGCCTTTTGTCGGCCACTGCTGCTTGAGCTCCCCCAGGCCCTGGTCCTGTCTGGGCCCCTGTGTTGTAAAACATGAAAGTATCACTCCCTGAGCCTGCTGTCAGGCAGGCTTTGTAGCAGTAGGTCTTGGTGAGGGAGCCATTCCCTCGAACCTCAATGAAGTGAGGCTGCACTTTGAGGCCATGTGGTAACCTGGCATCGATGTTGTTGTTGGCCTGTTTGTACAGTTCTGCAGGGCACCTCTCCCGCACTCCACAGAAGCCTCCACAGCAGGCAGTGCCATAAGCAGTGTAGCGGTAGCACTTGATGATGCTCAAAACAATGATTGTCAAAAGAAATACAAAAGACACTGTGCTTAATGCTATTATCAGATAAAGTGTGATTTCAGAGTATGTCCGTGGGCTCTTAACACGTCTCTGAGTATCAGGGAGAATTTTGGAAACCCTGTCCACCACAGCTACTGTAATGGCCACAGAGGCCGAAAGCGGTGGCTCTCCATTGTCACGGACCACCACAGTCAGATTGAAAGTGGTACCACTCTCATCTCCTATCTTCCTGGTAGTCCTAATTTCCCCTGTGTGCAGCTCTACTTTAAAGGGGTCCAAATCAGAAGTCTGGGCTAGATGGTAAAAGAGCCAAGCATTTTGCCCAGAGTCTGAATCCATGGCTATGACTTTGGTGACCAGATAGCCAGCAGGGGCAGTTCGAGGCACCATCTCAATGGCTGCTGATGAATTGGTTGAGGTAGGATACAGAATGTGAGGGGCATGGTCATTTGTGTCCACCACATACATGTTGGCGGTCACAGTGCTGCTCAGTGGTGGGGTTCCCTTGTCTTGGGCCTCCACAGTCACAAAGAACTCCCGAAGCTTCTCATAGTCAAAGGAATTGACAGCATAAAGGCTGCCACTGGCACTGTTAATGGAGACATAGGAGGTGACTGGCAGCCCTTGGATCTCCCTCTCTAGGAGGGCGTAAGTCACCTCCGCGTTCTCCTTTTCATCTGGGTCTGTGGCTTGCACAGTGCAGAGCAACACCCCTGGCAAGTTGTTCTCCTGGATGTAGATGGAGTAAGAGTCCTTTAGGAAGCTTGGTGGATTGTCATTGATGTCAGAGATCTTAACCTGCAGCGTCCTCTGGGATGTGAGCTGTGGTGTTCCCCCATCAGTAGCTGTCACTGTGATGTTGTAGGCAGCCACCTTTTCCCGGTCCAGCGGGCCACTCACCACCAGTGTGTACGAGTTCCCATAGCCATTCAGCCGGAAAGGCAGTGTGGCCTCCAGACTCAGGCTCACTTTCCTGTTGGGACCTGAGTCTTGGTCATTGACACTGAGAAGAGCCACAACGGTGTTGGGCGAAGCATCCTCAGGCACTGGACTATACAGGTCTGTGAGCACCACCTCTGGTGCGTTGTCATTTACATCCACAATGTCCACCTGCACCTTGCAGTGACCTGCCATGGGCACTGGACCCCGGTCAGTCGCCTGCACATAGATCTGGTAGGAAGAGGCCTCCTCATAATCCAGCGCACCACTTACTCGCACTTCACCAGTACTGGAGTCTATGCTGAACAGCTGCCTCTCCCGGTCTGAGGTGTAGCTACTCAAGGAGTACCTGAGCTCCCCATTGGAGCCCTCATCCGGGTCTGAGGCGTTCAGCTTCACCACCAAGGTGCCCGGGGGCGCGTCCTCTCGCAGCTGGACGCGATAAGTGGACTGGTCAAAGGCAGGAGAGTTGTCATTAGTGTCCAGGACCCGCACTGAGATCTGAGCGGTGCCTGAGTGGGCTGGGCTGCCCCCGTCCACGGCCGTGAGAACCAGGTGATGCAAAGCCGCCTGCTCGCGGTCTAGGCCTTTGCGCAGGACCAGCTCCAGCACCTTACTGTTTTCCTGCAAGGGTTTAAGGTCCAGCTCGAAGTGCTCGCTGGGGCTGAGTTCGTAGGTTTGCACCGAGTTGGTGCCCACGTCGTGGTCCTGCGCGCTCTCTATGTGGAAGCGCGCTCCGGGCGCCACTGACTCGCTTACCTCCAGCTGGTAGTCCGGCCGCGGGAAACGCGGCGAGTTGTCGTTGATATCCAGGATCTCCACTTCCACAGCGCTCACCGCCACCGGGCTGCGTGCCAGCACTTCCAAGCTAAGCAGGCAGCGAGGCCGCTGCTCGCACAGCGCCTCCCGGTCGATGCGCTCGTTGACGAAGAGCGCGCCGCTCGTCAAGTCCAGCTCCAGGTAGCGCGGGCTGGGCGCTCCCAGGTGGCTGATGCGCAGGCAGCCCGGCCCCAGGCGCCGCAGCTCCAGCCCCAACGCTCTGGCCACGTTGCCCACGAGCGCGCCGGGAGCCTGCTCCTCCGGCACGGAGTATCGCAACTGGGAGGCCGCGGGGCCCGGCAGCAGCAGGAAAGGCAGCAGCAGCAGCCAGGGCAAGGGCTGCCGGAGACGCAGAGGTTCCGTCGGCCCAGGTCTGGGGCCCACCTGCTCCATAGCCGCCGGCCGCGGCGGAGGCAGCCGGGCAGGGCCGGAGGAAGCAGCTCTGCCAG
>NW_004955611.1:195832-208771 GCF_000276665.1 Chinchilla lanigera
CGCTGGTCCGCGCCAGTTCCGCACCGGAGCGGCGGACGGCGACCCTGGGCGCCCAACCCTCTGCTGGTCTCCGCGCGCCGGCCCCTCGGACGCCCCTTGCTCCCGGCCCCCGGGCCTGCGCCCCCTCGTCTCCGCTGTAGCGCGCCTGCTCAGCGGGTCTTGCAAGGAGATTAGTCTCTAGAGCTCGGGCTTTCCGCTCCCCAGGAAAATATTTATTCCTAAACACAATCCAGGAAAATAAACCGACGCGCTCCTCGCTCAGTATGGGGACCTGGGCGGTGGCTCGAACATTCCAAAGAAACCATCTTCCGGGGAGGAGCTCCGGAGCTCCTGGGTTGGCAGCTGATTATTAACTGACCCCCACATCTGCCCGGGCACACTCTTAAGTACTACAGAAAGTGCCTAGCTCTTAAGACAAAGCGGTGGGGTGGCAAAAGCCATCCTTTTTGGGAAAGCAAGCCTAAAGCTAGCATCCTGGGGGTCCAACACCCAGTCCTGCTGCCAGCCAAGTGGAGGCTACTTTCAGTGTGTGCCTTGGCAAATGACCGCTACTTCAGGGTTTAAAATACCTCGTTAAACAATTGGCTCCATGAAGCCGCAGGCAAGCCTCTAATTTGGCCCACTTTGATCACAGTGAGGAAATATCTGGTAAAAATTTTTAAGAGCTTCTTCCCTCAAGCTTTTCTTAATCTTGGAATCTTTTTCACTTATCATCCAAGACATTTTCTTTCAAGAGTGATTTTAAATTTTTCTTTAATGGATGACAATGTCTTCAAGAGTCTGTAAAACCATTAAATCAAGAGAGTTACTGTTGATCTTCCAAGCCAGGCTGGAATCTGTACTCCATTAATGCTTTGGAGAAAAAAAAAAAAAATCTGCTGTTATTAGCAAAATGTGGGTGGCTGAGAGTTATCTTATAACAGCCAGCAGTTTTTGAAGCTGCAGCTCATCTCCTATAAATATAAGGCTCCTATGGAATTCTGTGCCTCTAAAACTCCCCTTAGGTTGCTGCAGAGGCAATGCATAGACAGTTTCTCTTCAGTGAGCGGAAAGCAGAAGGAGCACAGGAAGTCTCTGTGCTGTGTCATTGCCTTTGCTACTCTGTTCTGAATATTCACTCTGCCCAGGACCTCTCATCTCTCCCGAGGTTTACAATCTATTGCCCCATGTTCAAAAAGCACTCCCTAAAATGTCCTTTCTCTTCCTCATGCCTAGCATCCTCTGGGTAACTGTAGCTATTGACTGGAGCACAGCCAGGGTCAAGTCCGACATTTGGCACACCTCTTTCCTTAAGGCACAACTGCGGAGCCAAGGTTACGCTCTGAACACTCATATTCCTAACGCCTGCACTAGAACGTCTCTTTCCACTTGCCAAGTGCCCTCACAGTATTTCACAATTAAACCAATTTTATTTTGTAAAAGCCCAAAGCTCCCAGCTTCCTCTTCTCAGGCTGCTTCTTATTTGTTCTCTTTGTTCCCTCAGCGGTGCAGAGGGGGAAGCAGTTTCCATCAGAATCTATTCATGTCCCCTCTCTTAGCTCTCTGGCTTCTCTCTCTTCTGGCTGCATCCTCCCCAAACATCCCGCAGTAACTACTTCTGTGTGTGCTGTGGTAATTTGATCTCAGGGAGCCTTAATCTCTCAAGTGCACAAATTGTAGACCTGGCCTATGTCCTCACCCATTACTTATTTCTAAAAACAAATGGCTTATAAGTCGAATCAAGTTATAAGTTGTCAGGAAAAGTGACCTTTCTTCCCCTCAACTCCTCCCAGCCCTCACAGTTGCTGCCACCTCTGCCCACAGCTCAGCAACCTGCCACTGGGTATTGACCATGCATGGCCCTGTGCCCCTGAAAAGATCACAGGCACTTAAGGAATAGATTAAAGTGATAGAGGCTTCATGGTGTCTTTAATGGAAGCCTGAAAGTGTCATGTCTCAGGAGAACAATCATGACTTGTCTTTCACTTGCCCTGCCATCTCTCAGCAAGGACACCTGCCAGGCTGTCCATTTTGATGCTTCAAGATCATAAGCTCCAACTAGTATTTACTCCCTCATTGACTGAGAAGGTAAACATAGAGACAACACAAGTAGCTGCCTTTTCAAATTACTACACCAAAGAGTTGCTATGTACTACATACTACACCACAGTGATTTCATTCTTCACACTTTTACACTGAGGCTCCTGACAACTTACCAATTGTCGGAATGTGATTTCTCAGACTGTTTGTAAGGGGCCTTTCTATAAATATTAATACTAATGCCCTGACCACAGTAAAATGCATTCCTTCCTTTAGGCCTTTAAGAAACTCCGATTATGAAGCAGAACAATGATTAGAAACACAGAATTTGAGTTACAAGTCAGTTACAAGCCTGTGAATGACTGTATGCTTTTAGCTTTAAATTTAACCTAAACTTTTAGTTTACTTCCTTTAAATGGGGAAAATACTATTAAGTAAACTTTAGAGAACTTATTATGATTACATGAGCTAATGTATATGAAGCATTTCACACAGTGATTGACAAATAGGTTATTATTATAAGCGGCAATGATGATAATATTATTAAATGCAGCAATTTATTATGATCACACATATCCCAGCTGATGTCTATGTATGACATAGTCCCTCAAATAATAAACACAGATAAGTGTCTGTAATTACGTCAAGAAATCAATAATAATTGGGAACATGAGTGTGCACCAAAGTTAAGCTTTCCCAATGTTTTTTTCTGAATTATTTCTAGAACTTATGCTATATATTGAAAACAAAACCCCAAATAGTCCCCTTTTATATCATCAAGGAAAAGGAACTTCCACCATGAGAATTCTTTCAAAAGATTTTGTTTCTTCACAAAGAGATTCATCTTTTTAGAACTCATACAGCTACCTTAGCAAACTGCGTTGGACTCATCCCTAAATACGCTGTCATCTCCCACAGCCAGCCAAAACTTGGCACAGAAGGGCTCGATTAAGGTTTTTTTTAACAGAAAAACTTACAGATTTACTTGTGCAATTATAAGTAAACATAGTTTTCTTTTCTCTCTCCTTTTCAAAATCCGATATACATTTGCAGGTCCAGCTCAAAACTCACCTAATCCATGAAAGTGCTGGTTATAAACACAAAGATTATTTTTTTCTTTTTCACAGTCTATAGCCTATCTCTGAATACTGACATGTGTCATTCTTTAATTCATCCAAATACTTAACTCCTTATTATCTCATTATTATCAGCAACCTAAAACCAAGAGCCATGACATATTTGTATCTTCTTCACAGCACAGGAAACTTATAAACTCTAAATAAAATTTAACTGCTCCATTTTCTTCAGATTCTGTGTCTAGCAAACCCAAGAACAGCTGCTACAACACAGGCACTCCCACTTTGCTGAGAATGGACAAACCACTTCTTACGGAAGGAGGGGCCCAGAGCCTGCAATAATTTTACTTTGGATTTCTTCCTTTAAAATGCCAAATGAAGATATGAAACAAAGTTTCATAAAAAGTAGAAAAACTAAATATTACTAACAAAGCTGCTGGACCCTAAGAAAGAGTTTTTCCCAAAGTAGTATGTTATCATTTTTCTAACTATATTAAAGCTATAAATAATAAAAGTATTCCTTGCTCATAACTAATATGAAAAGTGACATGATCCAAAAAGTCCATAATAATACACAACATTATGTTTGTTTACCCTTATGCTATGCAAAACTTTGAATGGAGTATCCCTCCATTCTGTTTTTAAATTATAATTGTAAAATGCATCTCTCATGGTATCACTGGATATAGGAGCAAACCAATCAAAGCAAAAAAGAATTAAACTTACAATAACAAGACATACAGTAAACTCTCTTAATTCATATAAATTTTTCTTTCTCTGTTATTAACATAAATACAAATCATCTTATTTTGGGAAACCAAATGACCTGGAGTCTTCTGGCTACAGGGCAAAAGGATATTCTCATTAGCTGGGCCAGCTTTTGGGCTGACTACTACAAGAGTATCCATCATATAAGGAAGAACCTAGTTTTCATTTGTGAATTTATGTTGCTCCACACACTGAGTACCTGTCGTGTAATAAAAAGAGGCAAAAAGACATCCTGAAAATGTAGTGTGACCCAAAGTAGTTTCAAAGTTACATCTTGTTAAAAGGAAACAGGATTCTTGATCTTCATGCCTCCCAACATGGAAAATATTTTCAATATAATTACAACATTATTTATAGATATAGTGGCCCGAAGACATAGAGATGAAAAAATTTTTTCATATGAAATTACAACTGAATTTTTTCCACATGTTTTGACTTCCAGAGCAAATATACATCAGTAAAATATTTGACATTGACAATTGGCTTTTGGGGAGGCATTTTCTAAATTTTTAGTTGTGGAAAACCGATAAGCCATTGCTTAGAAATGCTGATGTTGCTTAGATAAACAACAGGAATTTAAGCTATCTTTGAATGAGTAACAGTAAAAAGGGACAGATAGGCTGATGGCTTGGGGAATATTGTGCCATATTAACAGATAAAGTCAAACTTTTTTTCTCCACTAGTATCCTCAGTTGAGATGGCTTAACAAGAACCATAGACTACTGAAGGTTGAGATGTACTTAGAAATATCTTACCCAACTTCTTTATCTTTCATAGCCCAAAATAGATAACTGGAACTTAAAACTCCAAGATCAATGAAGATACAAGAAGCATAAAAACTGGTATGCATCAACTGCCTATAACCAGATAAGTGATCTTCCATGGTACTAAAAAAAAAATTGCAGATGTGACTAGAGCTTTTTCAAAGTGCCACTGAGTTTTATAGAAATACCTCCAGAACTCTAATATTACTAGCATAATTATTTATGAATACTTAGAAACAAGGCATTCTTACTAGGAACTACTTTGGCTTCACTAAAAACTAGTAATTTCAAACCAACCACACATACTTAAAATACTTTTTTCAAACAGATGTTTTAGATTTTCAGGTGGTAGAATCATTGATAAGGGAAATGCTAAAGCCATACTCTATCTGGAATTCATATACAGTTTAAATAGTCTCCCAATTTGGTCAGGAAGCCTAATAAAGAAAGGCAGAAACATTGTAGAGTAGGTGATTTCATAATTGTTTGAATAACAGTGCCAAACAGTGCTTATTAATGGAATCCATTAACCTTAAATGAAGGTTTTAATGAAGAACTATAGGGATCTACCCTTGGTCTAACTCCATTTAGTATTTTATCAGTGATGCGAGACAAAGAGTCAGCAAGTATCCAGGCCAATCCAGCAGTAAGTTGATCTCTTCTGGAATAAGAATCACAACTGTCTAGATTAAGCTATGTATTTAATTCATTAAAATTAGTATCAATATTCTAGTGGAGATTCAATATATATTCCCAGTTCATAAGATTTTATTTAAATTAACTTCTGGCTGCTACTATTGCCATTAAAACTTATTCCAAATTTCCATTCATCTCTTACAACCTCTTATTTTAATAGAACACTATGTTGGCCTTGTTCCTCCTCTGTAATTCCTGGGATTTTAGCCCAAGAATAAAATGGGAATTTGGCACTAAACAATATGCTTGCTCCCAAGTGGGTTTTGGCCAAAGCATTCATTGATTTCAATAGATCACTTGAATAAATACTTTATTATCTAAGTAGATATGCAGATATCCAAATATAGATATAGATATTGCTGTGGTACCTCAAATTTTAAGTATCTTCCAAAATGCTCAGTCTGTGTAAAGGGCCAGTTTCTGCTTTCTAAATTCATGGTGTTTGCTGCTTGGAAAACAAACAAATCTCCACAATCCTGAAAGGCATCCATTTATATATCCAGAGTATCAAGTAACTGTTGGATTTTGGAGTCCCCTTTACATTCTGATGTCTTAAGACTTAACCATTTTAATATTATTTCTATACATATCCAATCTCATTAAATCTCAGGAGCCTAATGAATTTGGGTTTGATGAAGAAACTCGATTCCAAAAACGTGAAGGAATTTTATCAGAATCTCCAGGAAGCTTTGCCCCACCATGCCCATGTTTCTAGTGGTCTGATAAAACGTCTGACCAGTATACATGCACCCTTACTTTAAAAAATTATTTGCCACAAGCTATTAATTTCAAATATTTTATTTGGAATCTAATGAGTTTTTATAATAACAGATTTACTTTTTAGAGATTTAAAATGGATCTTTTACATATTTTTTTAAAAATGACTGGCCTTAGCAAAGTCATGATGCAGTGAAAGATCTATGTTTCATATTCCAACCTCTCCCTTCAGTACTATGTTCTTATTTCAAATATCCTGTGTAAGTAATGGGTTTTAGAAATGACTTTCATTTTTGAGATATAAATCCCACTCATATATCCCACACATAGATTTGTTATGTAGTTTGTTTAGCAGATATGTGTGCAACACATGATAAGGTGGGTAAAATATAAATGCTCTAAATTAGCCAGGTTAAAATGTACTGTGCTTTTAGTGAATATTAAAAAATATTTTAAGAGATAATCATATCTAAAACTTCCTTTATGAAAATTCATTTTATTAAAGTTATTTAGAAGTGATTTATAGATTCTTCAATTTTGTTTCTGTATTTTATTTTTTTCTATCACCAGCAAAGGAAGCACACTATACTTGACTGATAGAATAAAAAGAAAAGTTTGGCACTTTTTCTATTCATACAGCAACCCTAAACTAATGGTTTCAAAGATCTTAAACTCACTTAGCTTGATGCATCTCCAATAATGTACTTAGGATGGTACCAATTTCAGCTTTTCAAGATAGAACAGAAAAAATATACAACAGTCCCAAATCAACCAATACTTTAATCTGTAACTTTTCTTTATCTAAATCTGTTGGTCATTTCTCTAATAAGGCCAGTGAATCAAAGACAATATGATAGTAACTTTAAGATAAAAGTTGAAACAGAATGGTTCAATAATTTACCAAAAATACAGAGTTGACTTCAAGGAGAAATAGGGTAAAATTCTTACTTCCTTCTTTCCAAATCAGTATCACATCTATTATAATAGAATTGTCACCCTTGAACATTCAATATCCTTCATAATTAAAATTTCATCATAGCCTCCCATGATTGGTTTTCTGTAGTACTCTCAAGCTGAACTAGTATCCTTTTGATCTGATTATCACATGTTCACTTTAAATCTCATCTGTATATGAAACATTTATTGCTTCATAAATCAATGTACATGAAGGACACACTGAAGAGTCATGCCTCATAAGATATGTGGATTTAATGCTCCTTAAACTGGCAGGAGTTGAAGAATGAAAGGGGGTTTTTCAAATTACAAAAATACTTCATTCCATGGATCAGTAATGACATCTGATTACTGGTTAAGAAAGTAGCTGATAAAGTCAAACTGAGTTTCCTGTGATTTATTTTGATTTTTTTCTTGGTCAAATATTTATTTAGGTTCAGTAATATTTAAAATATATGCTTCTTGAACTAAATTCAACTCATTAAGAATTGTTGAAAACAATAAAATTGAAAGTCCTTTAAATCACATCCCCTTGTGGACTATTAATAAATACTTATTGTATATCCCTCCAGACTTTTACCTATGCATGTATAAATAACCACACATATATATTACCAAGATGGAATTACATTCTTCACACTATTGTACAACTATTCTTTTTTCACTAAACATATATGATGCAAATTGTTTCATATCTGTATTATATATAATATTGCTTCTTTCTTAGTGAATGCTGCATACTATTCACTGGATAGATATTTTATAAATTCTTTTTACTTCATGATTAACTATCTAGATGCTTGTGTGAAAGTGTGTGCATATATATTTATTTTGAAAAGTGCTTAGTTGAAAGTGTTCACACTTAAATTCAGTTAGATGTCCACAGTTAGAAAGGAGTAAATTCCCATGTTCTATAGTAAACTAGGGCATCCAGAGTTAAAAATCATTTACTGTATATTTTAAATAGCTAGAAGAGAGGATTTTGAAGGTTCTCACCACAAAGAAATGATAAGCTTTTGAGGTTATAGATATGCTGATGACCTTGGTTTTATCATTCAATATTGTATACATGTATCAGAATATCATACTGTACTCCATAAATATATGCAATTACTACGTGCCAAATAAAAACATATAAAGCCACAATCTGCAGGCACTTTAGAATGCAGTATTCCCCATTGGCCATGGTTTCACTTCTCTGTGATTTCAGTTTCCTGCGATCACCATGGTCTGAAAATATGGTACAGGATAGTAAAATAAGATATTTGAGAGAAAATAATCACATAACTATTATTGTCATGTATTGTTATCATTGGTCTATTGTATTGTTATTGTTGTTAACCTCTTGCTGTGCCTGATTTATGAATTAAATTTTACCATGTTTATGTATGAATGGTAAAAACAGTGTACACAGGCCTATCTCTTTCTTTGTACTTGATCATACTGTGCTCTACAGATAATGGATTTTTCACAGACTGAAGGTTTGTGGCAATCCTGTGTCAAGCAAATCTATCAACATTGCCTTTTTCCAATAACAGAGATTAAGGTATATGCTGTTTTAAACATAATGCTATTGCACAATTAATAGGCTAAGACCACAATAAACATAACTTTTATATGCACTAGGGAGATAAAAATTCACGTGGCACACTTTATTGCACTATTTGCTTTATTGCAGTGATATGGAATAGAACTTCCATAACCTCCAAGTATACTTCTAACTATACCTATATTGTCACACACAATCAGGAGAGTGAGACTGCAATCCAGGGAGTCTCTGGTTCTTCCAAAATGACAAAATGAAGGAGTAAAATGCAATCCCAGGCTTCCACACCACCCAAAACAAGTCCACCAGGCATCAACAAAGAAGAGCCTGGAAGTCATACACCTGAAATTTCTGAAATGATAGCAACTGAAGTAAAGAAAAACTCCATCAGGCCATAGAAGACATCAGACCAGAAATAATCTCTCAAGTGAAAAAAGAAATGACAACAATAATGAAAGAAATGTTCAGCATATCGAAAAATGACATTGACAAGAAAATATGAGAGCATAGACAGCTCAATGAAACCTTCAGGGAACAATATAGAAAAGAACTAGAAGGTATGAAACAGATGCAAACAGTCATCCAGGAACTTAAAAATTCCATTGAAAGCTTGCAAAAACACCTGAACAAAGCTGAAGATAGCTTTTCAGACCTTGAAGACAGCATAGCCACCAATGCAAGTGAAAAGAGGGATCTCTTAAAAACAACAAGGAACCAGGAAATAACAATTCAACAACTGCAAGAAGAAGCAAAGAGAAACAATGTCACATTAATAGGTATTAATGAAACAGCAGGTGTCAACACAAATGACATAAAAGGACTATTTGCAGAAATAATAGCAGAAAATTTCCCAGGCATGGTAAAAGAATCAGACATCCAGATATTTGAAGCATAGAGAACTCCAGTTAATCATAACCAAAATAAGCCTACACCCACACATATAGTGATCAGCATCCTGGAAACTCAACAAAAGCTCAGAATATTAAAAGCTGTGAGAGAAAAGAAACAGATCACCTGTAAAGGAAAGCCTATCAGAATCAAGGCAGACTTCTCAATACAAGCCATCAAGGCAAGAAGAGCTTGGAGTGAAGTCTTTTCGGTACTGAAAGAAAACAACTTCCAACCCAGATTGATGTACCCTGCAAAGCTATCTTTCAAATGTAATGGAGAAATAAAATATTTTCATGATAAAGAACAACTGAAGAAATTCATGAGGGCCAAACCAATCCTACAAAGAGTACTAAAAGATATATTAGAAAGAGATAAAATAGACTGCAACATCAAGGACAATAACAGAAAGGAACCACCAGGCAGAGCAGGCAATTAAACGGAGGGAAAAAGGAGGATCGAGCAGCAGGAAAACACCATGACAAAGATAAGCCAGTATGTATCTGTTATAACCATCAATGTAAATGGTCTCAATGCACCAACAAAAAGAAGCAGACTTGCAGAGTGTATCAGGAAAGAAAATCCAACTATAAGCTGTACACAAGAAACACATTTAATGCAAAAGGAAATTCAAAGACTGTAAATTAAAGGATGGAAAACAACACTCCATGTGATAGGAACCCAGAGAAAAGCAGATGTAGCTATTCTCTTTGCAGACAATTTGAACTTCAAACCAAGAACAATCAAAAGAGTTAAGGAAGGTCACTACATACTTTTGAAGGGGAAGCTTCAACAGGAAGAGATAACAATTGTAAACATCTATGTATTAAATATAGGAGCACCCACCTATATAACAGAAATTCTAACAGACATGAAAAATGAAATAAGTAGCAACACAGTCATTACAGAGGACTTTAACACACCATTGTCACAAAGAGATAGGTCAACCAGACAAACAATTGTGAAAGAAATAACAGACCTTAACCAAACTTGTGAACCTGTGAACTTAGTAGACCTTTACAGAGTGTTCCACCCAAGAGCACCAGAATACACATTCTTAGCTGCACATGGGATGTTCTCTAAAATAGACCATATACTGGTTCATAGAACATGTTTAAGTAAATGCAAAGGAATTGAAATTATCTCATGTATACTATCAGACCATAGTGTCATGAAATTGGAAATTAATGATTAAAAAAACCTACAAAAACTCCATAAACAGTTGGAAATTATTTTTTTTATTTTTTATTTTTTGGTTTTTTTCTGGTACCAGCAATCAAACTCACGACCTTGCACTTCCCAGGCAGGTGCTGTGCTGCTGAGCTAAATCCCCAGCCCCAACAGTTGGAACTTAAATAACATCCTCCTGAACAACCAATGGGTCACAGATGAAATCAAAGTAGAGATTAAATACTATTTACAATCAAATGAAAATGGAGATACAACCTACAGAAACCTGTGGGATGCAATGAAAGCAGTCCTCAGAGGGAAATTTATAGCAGTGAACTACCACCTCAGGAAAACAGAACACACACAAATAAACAATCTTTGCTGCACCTCAAGTTCCTAGAAAAAGAAGAGCAAGTGAAACCCAGAGTCCAAAGAAGGTAGGAAATTATAAAGCCCAGAGCAGAAATTAACACAATGGAGAATAAAAAAAAATTACAAAGCATTAATGAATTGAAGAGTTGGTTCTTTGAAAAAATAAATAAAATAGATAAACTCCTAACCAACTTTATCAAAAAAGGAGAGAAAAAACTGAAATACATGCAATAAAGAATGAAAGTGGTGAAATCACTACAGATCCCGAAGAACTTTAGAAGATAACCAGTATGTCCTTTGAAAATCTTTACTCTCACAGGATGGAAAACACAGAGGAAATGGACAGATTTCTAGATACATATGAATTAGCAAAGCTGAATGAAGAAGATGTAAAAGTCCTGAATAACTCAATATCAGCCAGTGAAATTGAGAATGTAAGTACAAATTTGCCAATGAAGAAAAGCCCACGTCCTAATGGACTCACAGCTGAATTCTTCAAGCAATTTAGGGAAGAGTTAACACCAATTCTTCTAAAAACTCTGTAATGAAATTGAAAGGAAAGAAATTCTCCCCAATTCATTCCTGGAGGCAAGTATTATCCTGATACCAAAACCAGAGAAAGACCCAACCAAGAAAGAGAACTACAGACCAATCTCCCTAATGAATTTAGATGCAAAAATTCTCAATAAAATACTAGCAAGCAGAATACAACAAGTCATCAAGAAGATTATACACCACAACCAAGTGGGATTCATAACAGGAATTCAGGGATAGTTCAATATATGCAAATCAATCAATGTAATACACTATGTCAATAAAGCCAAGGACAAAATCCACATGATCATCTCCATCGATGCAGGAAAAACCTTTGATAAAGTCCAATGCTCACTTATGTTGAAAACCCCACAGAAAATAGGAATAGATGGCCTTTACCTCAACCTGACCAAAGCCATCTATGATAAACCAACAGCTAACATCATATGAAATGGTCATAAATTGAAAACTTTCAGTTTAAAATCAGGAACAAGACAAGGATGTCCACTGTCACCACTCCTATTCAATATAATTCTGAAAATATTGGCTAGAACGATTAGACAAGAGAAAGAAATAAAAGGAATAAGGATAGAAAAGGAAGAACTGAAATTGTCATTATTCACAGATGACATGATACTCTACATAGAAGACCCCAAAAACTCCACCAAAAGACTCATGGATTTAATAACCAAATTCAGAAGCATAGTTGCATACAACATTAACACTCAAAAGTCAAAAGCATTCCTGTGCACAAGTAACAAACAGACTGGGAGAGAAATTATTGAAACCAAACCTTTCACCATAGCATCTAAAAGGATGAATTCTTAGGAATCAATCTAACAAAAGAAACAAAAGATTGATATAGTGAAAATTATACTACTCTGAAAAAAGTGATTGAACAGGATATCAGAAAATGGAAAGTTATTCCTTGCTCATAGATAGGAAGAACCAACATTGTGAAAATGACCATACTCCCAAAATTGTTGTACAGATTCAATGCAATCCCAATTAAAATACCATTAGTATACCTCACAGATGTAGAGATAACACTCCTAAAGTTCATCTGGAACCAGAAGAGGCCTAGAGTAGCAAAAGCAATCCTGGGAAACAAAAGAAAGGCAGGAGGCATCACAATTCCTGACTTAAAATTATATTACAAAGCTACTGTGATAAAATCAGCATGGTACTGGCACAAAAATAGACCTGAAGATCCATGGAACAGATTAGAAGATATAGATACAGCTACAAACACAGTCAGTCAACTTATCTTAGACAAAGAGGCCAAACACGTTCAATGGAAGGAAGATAGCCTCTTTAATAAATGGTGCTGGAAAAACTGGCTTTCCCCATGACGAAGACTAAAACTAGACCCATGTCTTTTACCATGCACTAAATTAAAGTCAAAATGGATCAAAGATCTAAATATTAAAACAGA
>NW_004955611.1:209616-211572 GCF_000276665.1 Chinchilla lanigera
GTGAAATAAATCGGACCCACATGTGTAAACATCAGATTATCTCCTTGATGTAGGAAACTGAAAGACTAGGTAAAACTCAAAATGTACAATAGATGATAGGAAAGGGAAAGAAATTGCTCAAATGAAGGAATGACTGGGATGAGGGAAAAAAGAAAAAAGAGAAGGAAGGCAAAACAGAAATATATATATGAATAGCTGTGATGACTATATTGCTATTGTCTGATGGTGCATTGAAATGAACAGTTAATGCTCACAATTTTTTATGTTCTGATCGACTTTGCATGCTTTTTTCTAGTGGTCTGAGCAACTGAATTAAAGGTAACAATTTGCAATGCAATTACAACAGTGAATTCCTCTCATCTTGTCCAGTGAAACTTTCTAATATCTTTAATGTTTTATTGAACAATTATTTTCTTAATCTGTTTAATGGTTTGAGCAATCTTTCATTCTTACATCTGATAATCTGAGCAAAGTAGTTGAGGACAGGGGTATGCAATGTAACAACCACTGTTGATTTGTATTAATTTGTCTTGAGACCCTGTATCACTTTGAATGTTTTTGCTTTGATTTGTTTATGTTCATGATACTGGTATGCTGCTACTATTCTATTTTTTTGTTTGTTTCTCATGTACTACTCTCTTTAAAATAAAATAAAATAAAATAAAATAAAGGTGTGCCTCTAATAAGTGGAATATGATTATTTAATTTCTAGCCAGTCTCCTTATTAATCAGACTGTTTGTAATTACTAATAGGCTTAAATTTAAATCTGCCATTTTCTTTGTTTTTATTTATCCCATGTGCTTAATTTTTAATTTTTAGTTTTTCTTAGTACCTGTTCACAGTACATAATAATTACATTCATTGTAGAGATCTGGTACATGTGTATAACACATCTCACTCGTTTTTTCCCTCCAAATTGCCTTTTCCCTTTCTTGCCTTCCTTCAAATTAAATGCTCCTTATCCCATTGTATCCCCACTAACATTATTTCTTTCAGTACAGATGTGCTTGAGATGAATTGCCTCCATTTTGTTCATTTGTAAATGTTTTTCTTTACCTTCCTTTTGGAAAAATATTTTTGAGGGTGTAAAATGCTAGGTTTCAAGCTGAAATTTACTTCAGCTGTTAGAAGATGTTATTCTATCATTGTCTGGCTTCTTATTCTTTTCTTGAGAGATCATTTTCACCTTCATTATTGTTCATTTAAAGTTAATATTGTTATTTGCTGGATTTGAAAAGATAGGTCACTGAAGAAATTAATAAAATCAGTAAAAATATAGCAAATCTATTAATAATAAAGTAAAAGCAGACTTCTCTGGCTGTGGGCAGGGAGACCAGACTCTCAGCCCTGTGCACCCTGCACAGACAGAGTGAGTACTCCGGAAGCTGCTGGACTCGTGGGTTCAAGTCTGTGCTTGGCCCACACTGCCACGGTTCCCAGCTGAAAGGCATGCAGAGAGCCAGGTATTTTCAACCTCCTGCCTGAGGGCAGAGCATGAGAATCAGGACCCCGCCGACATTACAGACGGAGTCCTGGCCTCCCTGCTCCCACAGAAGAGAAGGGGTTTTCACTCAGAACCCCCAGGGACTTCTCTGGCTGTGGGCGGGGTGAGCAGACTCTCAGCCCCACGCACCCTGCGCTGAGAGAGCGAGTTCTCTGGGAGCTGCTGGACTGGTGGGTTCGAGTCTGTGCTCGGCACACACTGCCATGGTTCCCAGCTGAAACATGCAGAGAGAGCCAGGTATGTTCCATCTGCTCCCTGAGGGCACAGCACATGAATCAGGACCATACCGACATTACAGATGGAGTCCTGGCCTCCCTGCTCCTGCGGCAGAGAGGAGGTTCACACTCAGAAGACCCAGGGACTTCTCTGGCTGTGGGAGGGGTGATCAGACTCTCCCAGGCCCCATGCATCCTGCGCCGAGTGAGCGAGTGCTCCAAGAGCCACTGACCCA
>NW_004955611.1:216654-226673 GCF_000276665.1 Chinchilla lanigera
GAGGATTGGATAAGAAAATTGTGGTACTTTTATATAATGGAATATTACTCAGCTGTAAAGAAAGATAATCTCAAGGCTTTTATAGGCAAATGGTCACAACTAGATACCATACTCATAAGTAAAATAAATCAAATATACTTGTGCAAGCACTGCATTGTTTCACTAGTGTAAAACTTGAAAGAGTTAATTTAAACTTGGAAGTATGATAGACATTGTGAAATGATAGGAAACCACTCAAGGGTAAAGGGCAACTGGGATGTGGGAAAAGAGAAAGGAAAGAAGGAGAAATTTTGTATGTGGGTATATGCAGTATAGTTAACATGGTTGTTCTTCTGTCTTCTATTTCTTTGCTGAAAGAAACTGTCAATGACTCTTTGGTTGATCAGTATTGCATTTCTATATCTGTTTTCACGAGAAGCCACTTTGAAGATATCAGTATGTAATACAACAACCATTGTTAATTCCCGACCACTTTGTTTGTAACTCCGTATTTTCTGTACTGTTATTTTGCTATGTTGTAAAATGTTGTCTGGCTGTTAATGTTTTCCTCCTTTTATTTTTCAAATAAAAAATAATAATAAAGCAAAAGCACAAATATCAATAATGAAGAATGTAAAAACATTGGGTCAGGAGGGCAGGCTAGTGTACCCATAAAACAGGTTCCAGAAACTTGCTCCTTGTAAAATGTAAGAACGTGAAACAGAAACAGGCCTTATGCTTCATTAACAAGAAAGTAAGCCCTTACCTTCTCCAATGACGTCACAGCCTCTGTATTTTTGAGAATACATTTCTGTTGTTTTTATTAAGTCACCTAGTGTATAGTATTTTGTTATAGCACCCTAAATAGACTAAGACAAGCCCAAAGAAGGAAGTAGAACTTCTCAACTTAGTATGCAAGGTCACCATAGCCTTGATGCAAGACCCTGACTGCACCATCACAAGAACAGAAATTATAAGCCAATTTCTATCATAAACATAGATGTTTAAAATTCAAAACAAAATATTAAGGAATTGAAACTAGGATTAGAGGTCTCATTCAACCCACGCATTCCCCTTCAGGATATTTTTCTAGAAAAACCAGAAACATCATACCACAGCAATATATGTGCACTCATGTTTATAGCAGCACAATTTGTTATAGCTACTTCTTAAACATAGGTGCACATAGGAACATAGGTGCACATAGGTGCACATAGGAACATAGGTGCACATAGGAACAACTCGAATGCCTGTCAGCTGAGGAGTGGATAAAAAAGATGGGGTCGTTTTATACACTGGAGTATTACTCAACTATAAAGAAAGATAAACCTGAGGCTTTTATAGGTAAATGGATGCAACTTGAGATTGCATCCATTTATTTCACTACTCATACGTGAAATAAATCAGATCCACATGTGAAAACATCATATTGTCTCACTAGTGTCAGAAAATGAACAAATGAATGGGATCTGAAATGTACAATAGATATTGCAAATTGGGAAGAAACTTAAAAAAAAAGACAAACTGTGACAGGGAAAGAGGAAATGAAGAAAGGAAAAAATATGTGTATATACAAGATAGTTAGGATTGTTATACAGCTAATATCTCTTAGTTCATTAAAAAGAAAGTCTTGTACTACTATTGTGTAGAAAAGATAGCTTACATATATCTTCTACTCTGAATAACTAGTAGGAAGATGAAAATGCACAATGTATTAACTATTGTAACTGTCCTAAAACTTGTTTTGAAACTCGGTTTCATGGTTATGTTTATCTTTTTTTGAAAGGAAAGAACAATAAGGATGGGGAAAAGGAAGGGAAATTTATACACACACACACACACACACACACACACACACACACACACACGATACCTAAGATAATTGTATCACTGATTTCTAGCGATTTATTGAAAGGAACAGTTGATGTTTGTTTGATCAATCTTGCACTCTTACATCTGGTAATCTCAGCAACTTTGTTGAAGTTAACAATATGTAATATAACAACCATTGTTAATCTCCTATCATCTTATTTTGAAATTCTTTTTATTTTTTTGTGTTGTTTTGTTTTTGTCTGTGTTGTTATTTTGTTTTTGTTTTTTTCTCTCTAAAATGAAAAAAGAAAAAGAAATTGAAACCAATCACATAAAGAAATATAACATATCTCAACCAACCTAGGTTTCTTTTAAGACTGGTTTAAATTTTAACTGATTAAAGATAAAATTGGTTTATTATCAATAAATTCATATAATTCATGATATTAATAAAATAAAATAACAAAAATCATAAGATCACTTCAACAAACAGAATCATGTGATAAACTCAATATCTATTAATGGTTTTTAAAATCTTAGTACATTATAAAGAAAAGAAAATTTCCTTAATCTGATAATGGTTATTGCAAAAATTCCCTAATTGGACAACATATTTCTCATTAAATATTAAAACTTTCTCTTCATAATGAGGATTGAGATAAGACTAACCAATATGATCACTTTTGTTCAATATTATGATAAATTTCATAGTCAGTACGTTAGAGAAAGAAAATTATATATGTTTAGGAAGAACATATAATGACATAACAAATTGCAAATGGCATAACAGTCTATGCAGAAGATCGAAAATCACATAAAAATATGGTATTTAAAAATAAATTTAGCAATAAAGCTAGATATGTTAATAAAACATCAGCTTTACTTCTATATGCATACAACACAACCAATTATAAAATGGAAATTTCAAATGGCATTTAAAATAGGAGAACAATATCAGATATCTAATCAAAGGTCTATATATATCTCTAATGGTCTTCTACAGCTCCATACACAACATACTTTTGCAAACACATATAAACACTGAGAGAAAATAATAAAATAAGTCAAAGACTATACCTACCTTGATAATGGATTCAATGTCTCAATATTGCCAATATGTCATAGTTTATAGATTCAATACAAATCCAAATTGTCATATACCTTGTATATGACATATTGTCATATTGTATATGTCATATTGTCAATATACCTTGTATTTTCTATAGTTTCAATGTAATACCAATTAAACTCAGAGCATGAATTTTCTGATACAAATTTAAAAATTGATCCTACAGTTTATATAGAAATGTAACATGCCAAAAATGACTTAATCTTGAGGCAGAAGAACAACGTGAGAAAACTTGCATGATTCCATATCAACACAAATTTAAAGCCCCTATTTTTTAACATAAAATAATGTTGACAGAATAGACAAATAGATCAATATAACAGAATAGATTCCAGAAATAGGAAAAAGTGTATAGAATCACAGGTTATGACAACGGGAGTATTACTGACCATGTAGTTAAAAAGGATAGTCCTTTTATTAAATAGTGCTGTGTGTGGAGAAAAATCTAGCTGGATTTGCACATAGAACAAATTAATCTTGACTCCTACATTATACCATTCTGTAAAAGACAATATCGAGTAATTTAATGTCTACATGTTCAAGTTAAGCAAGAAAGCTCTTGGAACTACAGCAACCACTAATCAGCTATAACTACTTAAATTTAACTTTGATTAAAATTAGTAACACTTAACATTCAATCCCTCAGTTTTACTAACCGTATTTCAGGTGTTCAGTAGCCACAGCTTATCTACACAGATACAGAAAATTTCTCACATGTTGGAAAGTTTTACTGGGTAGTAATGTTCTACAAGATAACAGGAGTTATATCTTCATTGTCATAAAACAGGTTACATTTTCTTTAAAAGGATAGTAAGAATACTAAGTAAAAAAAAATTGATAAATGGAATCTCAAAATTAGAAGCTTCTGTTAATCAAAAATACCATTAAAAATCAAGAAATATTTCTATATAGTACTATGGAGTAATCTAAAATTTATATTTTTAAATTGAAGACTCAAGGTGGAGAATTGTGTGTATTATATGAATAGTGTATGTTAATTTACTCTAAATATGCTTTTTTATAAATTTACTTTTGAACCAAGTAAATATTTCACATAATTGTAAAATGCAAGTAAAATGTAAAAAGCGAGCACTAAATATGAAAGTCACTTGAAACAAAAGAGGCTAATTATTGTGTCTAATAGTTTTCATGACTACTATGAGTCATGAAAAAAACTCCTGAAGATGAATGACATGGGAAAAAGGAATGAGATATCCTCAAAGTGTCACCACTAGGGAAACCTGGATGAAGAGCACGTGAGACCTTTCTGTATCACTTTTGCAACTTTGTGTGAATCTATAACTATTTCAAAATAAAAGGTTCAAAGCAAGATACACATACACACAACCTAAGCAGAACCCCACTTAGAAAAGCTAGCATAATTTGAGAATTAAGATTAATAACTGCAGTGTATTTGTGCGCTATCAAATATGTTTTAGCTAAGAGTTCATGACATACACAAAGTTCATTTGTCCTTTTTCTGGGACACAAAGAAAATAATTCATTTTTAAAAAAAACTTCTAAATAAAGAGAAAGAATTGAGCATATATCCTTCCTTTTATATGTGAACTATACTTCAGGGTAATTAGATAGTTGAAGAAATATAATAATAGTGAGGAAATAAACAGTTTGAAATAAATTGTGATAAGCAGTTGAGGAAATAAATAGTAATGCTCAAATTGTGAATTGTCAATCCTCTATGAGGTCAATTATGAGGTAACCCTCTATGAGGTAATCAAATAGTTGAAGAAATATTAAAACAAACAGTGAAGAATAAACATTTTGAAATAAACAGTTGAAGAAATAAACAGTGTTGCTCAAATTGTGATCTGTCAATCCTCTGTGAAGTCAACATTATGTTCAAAATAATGCTAACTAACACTAAGATATGATTTGCCCTTTCACTGTATTTAAATTTCCACTGATGATGCAAAAGCACTGGTGGGTAAAAGTGAGCACCATAGATGGAGCCAAGGTACGGGTTCTACTCTGTCTAGCAGTCACTGAATTCACAGCCATGCCTCTGCAGTTTAAAAAAAAATCAGTAAGGATGTCCTTGATGAACTACTATTAACCTTGTTAAATCTCAACCACTAAGTATGCACTTTTAGGTATTTTGTGTGCAGAAAGAGAACTAGAAAGTATACTTAAAGACCTTCTGTTGTATACTGAAGAAAGATGGTTTCCTCAAGGGAGAGTGTTTGACATTTGAGTTTCAGGATGAAGTAGATTTTTTTATGGAACATCACTTCTACTAACAGAAAAGACCAACTATGAACACTTCAATGTGAATTGCTAACATACTTTCTCAGAAATGAATGGGATGAGCTTGTCACTGCAAGGGAAAAAACTGACAATATTTACTGCAAATGATAAAATTCAAGATTTTGAATGAGTATTACACATTTGGAAAGTTGTTTCCACCCCCATGAGCTTCCCGCTTCCTAATACTAAAGACTTTCTGATGAGATCATGGTAGAGTGACTAAATGTGATGTTTGGATATTGTAAACTGTCCACATTTGGGTGACCTATGTACTTCAGCAAACCAACATTTCCAAGTGGCCAATAAAGCTCACTTTAAAAAAATCATATAGTGAAAGGGAGCAACAAGTGGTATCAGCATTTTAGTAGTTTCATATTCAAACTGTTCTATATTTAATTACTACATTGAATGAAGAGAAAAACATATAGAACTAAAATATGAGATATAGAACTAAAATATGAGATACTAGTCACATCACTATAATGATGAGAATTGTAGAATCTGATAATACTAAGTATTACAAGAATGTGGAGTGAGTGGGATTAAAAATGCTGCTGGTAGGAGAGTAAACTACTGCAACTAATTTGTTGTTGGTATCTTATTAAAGCTTAACATACTTAATTAAGCTATTCTCATCACTACTTATACGTCCAACAAGAATGCAAGTGTGTGTGTGTGTGTGTATATATATATATATATATACACAAAGGCATGAGAAAATTTCACAGTAGAATTGTTCACAATAGCAGGAGAAAAAACTTGAAAAATGTCCATCAGTAGAAAAAAAGGATAAAAAAACCTGGTGGGTTTGTCCAACAAAGTTGCACAAAATGTGATGCAACATGTATATGTTATTGCAACATATACCAGCCTAGATAAGTATCATAAACACAATATGTGAATAAAAATATGTTTAAATATTTTTATTACAGTAAAAGACCCATTGCCATTAGTCTCCTCTAAAATACTCCCGTTTGCTTCTAACACATTCATACCATTGTTCTCCCCACTTCTGAAGCAGCTCCGGAAATCCTCTTCACGAGTGTCTTTAGTTGTGTTGTCATGGCTGGCTAAATGTCCCGAACTGATTTACATTGTTTGTCTTTTGTGGTTGCTTTGATATGGGAAAGAGCCAGAAGTTGCACAGTGCCAGAGACAGTTGAATAAGGAGGATGAAGACACACCATGTTTTCACAAGCCTACCTTTCTGTTGAGTGGCAACCAGCAGAAGTATTCACTGTACTTTTTTATCACAACTTGTAAAAACACAAGTACCTCCAGAACTGTTTCAGAAAGTGGCAATACAGGGCAAATGTGTTCAAAGTGTGGGGAAGTATTCTGAGGGGAGTTGATGGCAATGTCATTTACTTTATTTTTTAAAAATTTGAGCATTTGCCATATATTGTCATCACCTCTGTGTAACAGAAAGAATGTCAGCATAAAATATATTCACACCATTTCATATATATATGTGATTATTATATGTTATTAAGTTATACCATATATTCTCATGATAACAGTTACATTTCAAGAGGGAGTTACAAAGGATAGCGTATCTGAGATGCTGGTAATGTTTGACTTCTTTACCTCTGTGGTGTTTACATGACTGTGCTGGCTTTGGATTCCTCATTAAGCTGCATGTTTATGAGATATGGATTTTATATACATTATGCTACAAAATTTTAAACCAAGATTTGTGTCAGGCAATTGCTTTCACACTTAGTGGGAATTTTACAACTTTAAATTCAAACACTGGAAATGACAGAAGCCTAAAACTCAGTAAGCTGGAAAAGAAGCTAAAAGACAAATAAAAGTTAAAGACAAAATATGAGAAAGCAAAAAGCAGAACTTAATAAAATAAAAAGCAAATATACAGGAAAGAGAATCACAGAAACCAAAAGGTAGCCTAGAAAAGGCTAATCTAATAAACTACCTCTAAACCCAGTTGCAAAAAATTAGATATGATATAACCAGGATTGGAAAGGGAACTGTCACTATAGATCATGCCAAGTGTCAAAACGACTATCAGAGGACATTATAAATAGCTTTATGCCAAACTATTTTAAACTTCATATGAAATTAACAGATTATTTAAAAATAAAAATTTACAAAAATGAAACAGGAAATTAAAATACAAATAATTCTATTTCTGCCCGGCATGGTAGCAAATGCCTCTAATCCCAGCATTTGGGAGGCTGAAGCAAGAGGATCACCGCAAGTTGGATGCCAGCCTGAGCTACACAATGTGTTCAAGCCAGCCTGAAATATACAATGAGGTCCTGTCTCAGAAAAACAAAACACAAATCAATCAATCAATCAATAAATAAATCTACTGCTAACAAATTTAATTTCATAATTTAAACTTTTCCACAGAAAACTTCAAGCATAGAGATTTTTACTAGTGAATTCAAATATGTAAGAAAGTTTTATCACCAATCTTAATAGGTGCAAAGAATAATAAAAATGATGAGGTAGAAAGCTAGAGAACCTCTATCTTGTTTAATAGTTACCAGCATAACCTTGCTGCAAACCCTGACAATAAGAAAAGACTGATCTCAGCTGATGAACATAGATGCAATAATCTACTATTACAATGTCTTAATTGGTTGTCTTTATTTGGTTTGAACATTGTCTGAGTCTAAACAAAACAGCAGTAGCCTTCACTTAAAGATTCTAAAAAATAACAATATGTGTGTATTCAGAGAGTACATTTTAGGATATGTTATTAAGGTTTGACTATGAAAACAGGATATATGTAGATGGATACCAGATGGCTCTAGGAACAGCCAAAATTTTTGGAATGATTAAAAGAAGGCTTTTCTCTTTCTTTGCCACAGAGTATGTGATTGTATATTCACTCTGAAATTCTAAAACAAGTTCTGGATGAACATATAATGGCTTTTGGTGTTTATCTTTGGGGAGGAAGTTACTATCTTAATTCTTTCTTTTTCATAAATGCAGTGTAAAAGAGACATATAATTCATTTATATAATGAATCACTCACTTATCTCATCAATTAAAATTGGAAATAAAACAAGCAGCTGATTTCAACATTTAGGTTTGGTTTTTAAGAATGACTTACCAACAAATTCCTTACACACCATAATACTTTAGTCAGGATCCTGGACTGTGCTTCATATTCGTTTGATGTTCTGCCAAATGTTAATATTTCTGAGAGTCATAAGATATACATTTGAGCTATATAAAAACATTTTAGCAATTTAGCCCACCTTCATCCCAACCCAACTAAGTGTATTTAGTCTCTGGAATATTATTGTTTCCCTTTAACTGGAAGTTTTAAAGACAACAAAAATCAATATGTCACTGACATTATCAGATATGTTGCCAATACTTACCCACTTATGTATTTTCAATATATTACTCTTTTCTTCTGTTCATTCGAATTATAATGCTGCTTTTCTTTCCTTTTTACTAGTTTGAAGTTTTCTACTATATAACAAATATTAAATGGGTTTTTTTTGAAATCTGAATATATTTCATTGCCCTGCAACTCTCCATAGTCACAGCACTCTAAAGGTTTTAGTGTGGTTATCAACTTCAAAGTCAAAATAAATCTAAGAATACAATGAACCTACTTACAGAATGTAAATAAACAAGAACACCTTAAATGCCAAAAATATCCTACCACCCTGTTAAAACAAGTAGAAATTTATATGTCAAATGTACTTTAGACACCTAACTAAAAGAGTTATATAGCTCATCAAGAACCTTAATGGAAAGAATTGACATAAGACTCATCATTTCTATTTCTTGCACAATCAGAGAATCAATTTTGCTTATGTCTGTTTAAATATTACCATCAGGAGAAATCTAAGTAAAAAAATCATGTCCTTAATTTCTCAAACTAATAATTTTTAGTATTATAAACTATGCTAATATATACTGTAAACTTAAGATGAAAGACAAGCTTAGAATTTGAACAAAGTGCTAAGTGTGATGGTGCATGCCTATAATGCCAGCACTCAGGAAGCTGAGGCAGGAGGATCACTATGAGTTCAAGGCCAGCCTGGGCTACATAGTGAGACCCTGTCAGAAAGCGCGCGCGCGCGCGCGCGCGCGCGCGCGAGAGAGAGAGAGAGAGAGAGAGAGAGAGAGAGAGAGAGAGAGAGAGAAAGAGAGAAAGGATGAAGGAAGGAATTTGAGCAAAGGTATGGACACATATGTATCAACATGATTCTATATGACTTAAAATTAGCGTTAAATTTCAGGCTTCTTAAAGATTTTTGTTTAATAAAATTCATGCCTTAAATATTATATTTCTTACATTTTATTATTAAGGCACACAGCAAGTACTATAATAAGCATTCTTTGCTAAAGAATCAAGAATGGATCAATATGCAATTGAATAGGAAGAAGTAAATAATAAATGCCTGTGTGAACTACAAATACCTCAGCTGTACAGAAGTTATTTTATTCATGTCCTTTAAATCATTATTTATAATGATATATCTAGTCCACAAAAAGTTATTAGCAAAGTAAAGTCCACAAAAAGTTATTACCATCTACAAAATGAAAAATCAACATTGATAGGGATGGATTTCTCAGCTAGATAAATGGAATAACATAACAGTCCTATAATTAAAAACATCATATTTCTGTTACTTCATTTAACACTCTTACAAGTTTAAGATAAAGTGGCAGGGTAGTGTTTTTCACTTTCCTTTCTTTCCTTTTGAATAGCTATTTTTTTCTAATTTCTGATTCATTGATCTTCAATGACTTACACTTCTTTTCTTTTTTCTTTTTTTTTCTTCTTTTTTTTTTTTTTTTCTTCAATGACTTACACTTCTTTTCTTTTTTCTTTTTTTTTCTT
>NW_004955611.1:226887-228060 GCF_000276665.1 Chinchilla lanigera
GCTGCTGAGAAAAATGTGTATTCTGATGTTGTGGGGTGGAACACTCTGTATACTTCTACTAGGTTCATTTGTTCACCGCTTTGGTTCAGATCTGTTGTTTCCTTGCTGATTTTTTGTCCAGTTGACCTGTCTCTTTGTGTCAATGGGGTGTTGAGGTCCCCTGTTAGAATATTGTTATTAATTATATGGGTCTTCACGCCTGTTAAGATTTGTCTTATATAATTTGTAGCTCCAACATTTGTTGCATACATGTTTATGATTGTTATCTCATTCTCTTGCTCTTTCCCCTAACTAGTAGGTAGTGACCTTCCTTGTCTCTTTTGATTATTTCCCATTTGAAGTTTACATTGTCTGCAAACACAATATCTATGCCTGCTTTTCTCTGGGTTCCGGTTGCATGGAGGATTATTTTCCATACTTGACTTCTAGTCTATGGATTTCCTTTTGAGTGAAATGTGTTTCGTGTATACAGCATATCATTGGATTTTCTTTTTTAATCCACTCTGGTAGTCTATTTGTTTTGACTGGAGAATTGAGGCCATTTACATTTATACTTATAACTAATATGTATTGATTTATCATTGTCATGTTATTTACTTTTTCTGCCTGTTTACTTGCTTGCTCTTCTTGACTTTTCATTTCTACTGTTGTTCTGAAATTGCAGTCAGATTTTTTTCTGTCTAGAGTATCTTTTAGTCGTCTTTGTAATGCTGGCTTGGCACTCATGAAGTTCTTCAATTGTTCTTTGTCAGGAAAATTGAATTGAATTTGAGGGATAGTTTGGCAGGGTACATCAGTCTTGGTTGGAAGCTATTCTGTCTCAGGACCTGTAATACTTCACTCCAAGCTCTTCTTGATTGGGTAGTTTGTGCTGAGAAGTCTGCTGTGATTCTGATAGGCTTTCCTTTATAGGTAATCTGTTTCTTTTCTCTAGCAGCTTTTAATATTCTGTTCTTTTGCTGGAGATCTAGGAACTTGACTATTCTATGTCTGGGTGTGATTTTATTTTGGTTGTGGTTGTTTGGAGTGCTAGATGCCTCATTTACCTGCATATCAGGTTCTGTTTTCATGCTTAAGAAATTTTCCGCTATTATTTCTGCAGATATTGTTTTTATGTCAGTTGTGTTGCCTTCTACTCTTTCATTGACTCTTATAATTCGTACATTATTCCTC
>NW_004955611.1:228160-233910 GCF_000276665.1 Chinchilla lanigera
TTTTTTTTTTTTTTTTTTTTCTGGTACCGGGAATCAAACTCATGACCTTGCACTTGCCAGGCAGGCACTGTGCTGTTGAGCTAAACCCCCAGCCCCTTGACTTCTTTTCTGTATCCAAAATATGTTTCTCATTCAATTTCTGCCTCCTAAACCTCAAAGGGACTACTGGTGTTCTCATCTCTGTTTGTTACAGAGAGCAATGAAATAAAATAAATGGTAAATTTTCTTGATAGAAAAAGTGTTCATATATTAAGAGTTTTGATACTTGAAATTTTAACATTTGAGTGCACCAGTTTTCTCCCCTAAAATTAACTGAGATCCTGAAAGTAACATTCACTGCAAATTTTATAACATAATGATGTGTGATCCTGTTTATCCGTTTATCATCCCCAGAATTCAACGCATGCTTAGCCCCCCCAAATATAACATGGAAGTTTTTCATACTATTCTAGGGCCAAAATATCTCTCCACTATGTTGCTTCATGACTATATCTCAGGAGGAAGAAAATAATCATGGAAACAACACACTTTGAAGCGACTATTATCTATATGTACCCATAGAAATATGGTTAAAATATTTCCCTCTATATTGAACACTACCATCCAATTAATATATTTGCATACTTATTTATTCAGTCATTGAACTTACTAAACATATAGATTGGGTGCTATTGTTTCATGTGACAATATTAAATGCAAAAATTTGTTGTTAACATTATTATTTAAAGGAAAATAATCAAAACCTTCTTTCCCCCTATTGCCCAAAAAGGTAAAACAAGAAATGCTTCACTTTCCTTTCCAAATTTCTGCCTACCTCCTTCTCTTCTATCCACGATTTCTATAAGAAGTTAGAAAAGTAATTGTGCAAAATTGCTTTAAAAATGCTGCCCTGACTCCATTCAAAAAGTTTTGAAATGCTAACAGTCATAAAACTGAACTATTTGAATCACTTAACTTGCATTAGCTGCATTACTCTCAAATATGGTATTTACTTATTTGCTAAATATATTTGGCTTCTAAAATAACAAGTAAATTAAGTCCAAGTTGAGTGGATTTGAATAGTAAATGCACCCTTGAACACATAAATATTTCTGACATAAAATTATTCATCTTTCTTCTCATAAAATATATTACTAAAATATAAAAGGCTATCAAGTTCTATACCAGGTAGTACTGTATTATCTTCTGTCAGTACAAATAAGTGTTGAGACATGTTTATAATTTCTATGTACTTACAAACATTGCTGTAGAACCATTACCTATACTTTGAAGTGCCTTTCTTAAAGAAAACTATCATACCAAATGGTATAAATGAAAAGCATGGGTTAGAGAACACACCACATTTCATTAAGTGGTATATCATTCAAGGTCCAAATCAAATGCTATCTCTCTTAAAACCTCCTATTCCCTCCTCCCCACCCAGATGTTCTTTCATGTTCTGTCTTTCTCTCTGTCTCTTTCTCTCTCTCTCTCTCTCTCTCTCTCTCTCTCTCTCTCTCTCTCTCTTTCTCTCTCTCTCTCTCTTCCAATACCCACTTCAATTTATTTTTAGATCTCTTGTGGTTATCATCATTTTTTCATAACATATCGTATCATAATGGTTTGAAAAAATACCTCTTCCATGATATTTTGCTCATAGAATAAAAAGACTCTTACACATTTTTCATTCTTCACGTTAAGTATCAGAGTATTTGACAGATATTAGTTACCCATGAAACATTTTGGCACTTTACTATCTTTAATGTGAGACCTTTATGTTACATACCATTTATTTTAATAGGTTTCAATGTTTTACCCTTGCTTCTCAAAAATAAGCTATAAGTTCTTTTGAGGCCTATGACAATCCTCTAATACTTTTATGCTCCCAGAATTTTTGACACAGGATATGCTAAAAAGAAGTACTCAATGGATTAAATGTTACCAAAGGATCATCTAAGAAGCATTTCAGAACACAGCTAACAGCCATCTCTTAGCCAAACGAATCAGATCCCATAAAATCTGCTTACCATAGCACTGACATGTGCATGATCCCCTTTCCTGTTCCAATTCTCAGTGCAGGAGATTAGCAAATTCAGTCCTACACCAGTGACCAGATTTCTTAGGTCAGCAGCATTGTATTCCCCATGCAACAACAAACTGTTATTGTCAGAGCCAAGTCCCAGAGAGGCTCAATAGACATATGTTTGAGAAAGCCTCTCCACTGTAGTGACATCTATTGTGGCTGACTTCATGCAAGAGTTAGAAGCTACCTGTCTTCTATGCCTCAGATCCTCTGGAGTGTGACAGCAGCTCTAGGAGCAAGAAACTAGAGGCTGGCTCAACCTGATACACATGAAGAAAAGTAAACACCCCAAAAATAAAAAGGAAATGCAGGCCAGGGAAATTATTAAATACAAGTTCTGAGCAGTAAGCTGCCCTCCTGGTTCAAAGTCTGGAAGGACCTACAGTGTAAAATTACTCAATAGCATGCCAAGAACAACAGAAGAGGACAGTGGTGAGTCTCCATGGTCCCGAAGCACTATCATCACCCTCTGCTTAACTGTGTCAGTAGAAAGAACCAAGCATGCAGTACGCAGCTCTCCCACACTGGCTGAAATTCTGAAAAGGCTAGAGTCAGAAGCGTGAGAGATGTGGTAGGAAAGCCAGGCATTGGAACCACTGTTTGCATCCTCTGCTACCACTTTCGTGACCAAGTGTCCATTTCTGGCAGAGTGGGGCACAATTTCTACAGGGTTTGAGCCATTTCTGGGGAGAGGAAACAAGATAACCAGAGCATTGTCATTCCTGTCTACCACAAACAAGTTCACAGTCACTGTTGCACTTCTAGAAGAAATGCCACCATCCTTTCCTTCCGCTTGGAAACTAAATCCCCTGAGTTGCTCAAAGTCAAAAGAAGTTTTGGCAGTGATAGCACCACTGGATGGTTCCACTGCCACCAAGCTAGTGGCTGGCATCCCTTCAGAGATGATATCCAACAGCTCATAAAAGACAAGGCCATTCTTCCCCAAGTGTAAGTCCTGGGCAAACACCTGACCTAGAGAGGCCCCGGGGCCATTGTTTTTAGCCACAAAATGTTCCTGTTGAGGTTGAGCAAATCTTGGTGTATTGTCATTCACATCAGCAACTGACACAGTGAGTGTCCTTTGGGTGCTGAGTAGGGGTGAGCCACCATCCGAGGCGGTAATCAGGACCTGGTATTCACTCATTCGCTCCCGGTCCAGGGGCCCATCAGTCAGTAAACTGTAGTAGTTGTCAAAAGACGCCTTCAGCTGAAAAGGACCTCTGCCAGACATACTACAAGTGACTCAACCATTGGGACCATGGTCCTCATCCTTTACACTGAGTAGGGCAATCACTGTACCAGGGGCAGCATCCTCGGCTACTGGGCTGGAGAGAGTCAGGAAATGCACCTCCTGAGCGTGATCATTCACGTCAGTCACTTCCACCAGCAGCTAGGTAGTGCTCGATAAGCCAAAGGCTCCTTCCTCCCTCGCCTCGATGTACGCCTCCAGCAGCGCTTCAGGTGTACCAAGGGAAGCAGCCACCTGCACCTCCCCACTTTTAGGGTGCACATGAAAGAGATGTCGCAGCTCTTCTCTTGTGCTATTCCTTAAGGCGTACCAGTATTCCCCACTGGAGCCCTCATCCGGATCTGAGGCCTGGACTCAGAATAACACAGTCCCCCTCGGGAGCAGTCTCCGGAACCTTGGTGCAGTACACGGAGCGTTCAAACACCTGCGTATTGCCATTCGTGTCCACCACGATGACAGTGACTTGCCCATCTCCGGAGAGCTCGGGCAGCCCGCTGTCCAGAGCTGTGAGCACCAGCAGATGAGTGTCACGCTGCTCGCGATCCAGCGCTTTCTCCTACACCAGCTCTGGGTATTCGGTGCCGTCGCCCTGCGACCCCATGTCCAGGCGAAAGTGTTGGCTGGGGCTTAGGCTGTCCTCAGCAACCCGTTGCTTCTCTACTCTGCGTCTTGGGCATTCGGAAGTGTAAACCGGGCTCCAGGTGTGAGGAACTAGGGGATGAGCAGCCGCACGTCCCCGGCAAGGAAGAGAGATGAGTTGTCGTTGGCGTCCAGGACGTGGACGTGCACCTTGTGCAGCTCCAGGGCGTCCTCCAACATGAGCTCATAGGTCAGGACGAAGGCAGCTTTGGCCCCGCACAGCCGCTCGCGGTCGGCCGGCTCTCGGACCACCAAGCTGCCGCTGCATAAGTCCACCTCGAAGTAGGGCTCGCTGTAGCTGGACAGGAGGCGAAAGTTTCGCAAAGACAGCGAGACCGCCGGCAGTTTCAAGTCGGCGGCGACGTCCGCCACCGCGGCGCCGCGCTCCGTCTGCTCCAGCACCAAATACTGCAGCCTCACCGCGGCCGCGCCGCAAGACGCCCACAGACGCAGAAGCGCCGCCGCGCCGCCCCCCATCCTCCCTCGCGGCGCCCGCATCCTCGGCGCGACCTGGAATCTGCTCCGGACTCCGGGGAGCGCGCGGGCCGGGAGCGGCGAGCTCGACGGGCTGCGCCGCTGCGGGGCTCTGAGTCCCATCCGGGGTGCGGGGACCCGGCCGGCGGGCTCGCAGTCGAGCTGCCGACCAGGTTGGGCGGCCGTCCTGCGGTTGAGCCGCCCTGCGGGGAGCAGCGCCGCCTAGGGGCGCAGAGCCGCGCACATCGTGGGCGGAGAGCGGTGTCTGCGGTCGGGGTTGCGGGACCTCTCCGCGCCCGGGTGAGCACCAGGGAGGCGCTCTGCGGGGAAGCTCAGACTTTCCCCAGACGGTTTCCCAAGACGACGCCCTGGGACTGCCCAGGTCTATCCCCCACCACCTGTGTGTGAAGATGGCTGGCGATGGGGCTGAGCCCGGCCGGGGGTCGCGCCGAGGCCCGCGGGCACTGCCGCCCCGCTGCCTGGACTCCACGCAGAGGCGCAGCGCTGAGCTCCGAAGGCAGAGCCGCGAGCGACGAGGCCTTGCTAATCCCCACCTAAGCGCTGGCGCGTTCTCTGCTAGATTCCCAGGCTCTCTGCTTCCATGAGAAAAAGCACGTAGGGGAATCTACCGCTTCAAACTTCCTGCAAACTCTGGCTTTTTGAGATAGCAGCCGAAAACAAAACAAAACAAAAAACTGGTGAGCGCAAGCCTTACGATTCTGTGCTCTGCTTTTCTGCAGGGCCATAGTTTCTTCTTTACTGTGCTGGAAGTGTTGTGCAAGCAGCTCTAGACTCTCTGGGTGGAAAAGATAAGTCAGTCGACTCCAAGAACCAGAAACTCGAACTGGGCAACTTGTCCCTAAAGAGCACGTGCGAAGATGTGGAAAACAAAGTACTCTTTCTGTAAATTCATTCCCTGTAAATATTTAGAAAAAGTAACCAGCAAGGTAGATGCCCATACTTTCTCTAAATTCGTTTTTAATCCTGTCTTACACACTGAAATTGTGACAGAGATTACTTTTGTGAGAAAAATCTCTGCATCACAATAAACACCTCCAAATTTCACCTAACACCCTACAAGGAGTGGCTCTTCCTAAAAAGTGCCCTCAAAAGACTGGTTTAACTATTTAAACACTAAATTCCTCACTCAAATCTTTTAATTCAATTGCAATGTTCCAAGCCCTCTTATTTATTTTTTTATTTTAAAAATAAAAGGAAAACATTAATAGACAACCTTTTACAAAATAGCAAAAGAACAGTACAGACAATACAGAGTTACAAACAACGTGGTAGGAAATTAACAATGCTTGTTGTATTACATATTGA
>NW_004955611.1:238314-243874 GCF_000276665.1 Chinchilla lanigera
TTTTGAGCAGTTCCTTCATTATTATTATTTCATTCTTTGCCTGAGAGATTATTTCCAATCTCATCTCTTCCTTGGCCTTATGGAGTTGTTTCTTTACTTCCATTGCAATCATTTCAGCTATTTCAGGCATGTGTTTACGAAGTTCTCCTATGCTGATGTCTCCTGGACTTGTTCTGATTGGGGTGGAGTTCTGGGATTGTGTTTTAGTCCTTCGTTTTGTCATGTTTGCTACCGAATGCATAAAGCTCAGTTTCCCTCTTCAGTGGCTGCACAGCAAAGGCCAATAATGTCCCTAGTTTTCCTGTTTTTCAGCTTTGCCCCTGAGTGACCTCTGAGAGGCGCTACTTAGTCTCGGGTTTTCTGTCAGTTGTTGATTTGTATCTCATTATCCCCGATCTCAGACAGGGGCATTGGTGTCAGCTGATGTCCAACCATCTGATCCAGCATCCCCTTGCAGTTCAGGGCACGTGTACGGCCCAGACTCTGGTTGCACTGTTGTGACAATCCTGGTCCAGTGGACCTATGTCCCCAGGAAGTTCAGGGTACATGTAAAACCCAGAGACAACTGCTGGGTTGACAGTTTGTGAACCACCTGATTCTGTGTCTCCAGTCAGTTCAGGACACATACAGGAACCAGATGCAGGCTGGTCGGGTATCAATCACAGACTGCCCATGCCTTTGACCCCCTAGGGGGTCCCAGTGAAAGTAAAGTACGGACTCGAACCATGGGACCAGCAGCTCTTGGAGCAGTTGCATACCTGGCACAGGGCATGTGCAGGGCAGGGCTACATGTGCACGCCCCAGCCAGAGAAGTCCCTGGGGCTTCTGAGTGAGGACCTCCACTCTGCCGCGGTTGCAGGGAGGGCAGAGAGTCAGTCTGTAATGGCAGCAGGACCTGGGTCACCAACTCTGCCCTCAGGAAGTAGATGGGAAATACCTGGCTCTCTCTGTGAGTTTCAACTGGGAACCATGGGGGTGGAAGTAAAGCATGGACTTGAACCTTGGGACCAGCAGCTCCCGGAGCACTCTCACACTCGGTGCAGGGGCGTGCAGGGAGGGGCTACATGCACCACCACCCCGCCCCCCGGCCAGAGAAGCCCCTGGGGCTTCTGAGTGAGGACCTACTCTCTGCCACGGGTGCAGGGAGGCAAGCCCTCTTATTCAAACTAGGTGATACACGCAGGTTAATTGTACAATTCTCTCAACTTTTCTGTCACTTGAAATATTTATTTTATTTATCTGGTACTGGGGAATTGAACTGCTGGCCTCATAGTGAGCTACAGTCCTAGGACTTTTTTTTGTTTGAGACAGATTCTCAGTAAGTTGTGTAGCTGATTTCAAATTTAGTATCCTACCTCAGCTCTCAAATAGCTAGGCTTACAGGCACCACACACAGCATGTTTGGATATCTATATATTATTTTTTAATTGCTGATTAAAATAGTTAGGAGCAGAACAGCTCCAGCATTTTTCTCTTAAGGCCAAAGTGGAATTGGCAACCCCAGTGTTCACTAAAAGCAATTTCTTCCCCTGAATATCACAAACCTATTTCTTGCGTCTCCCAAGGAACTAGAAAGACCAGGATGTAACACAAAGTGATATAAATAGCAAATAGGGTCTAATAGTAGTTTAGTGATTAAGGAACTAAGTCTCAAACAGAATTAAAGCATGAAACATGTACCATTAGGTAGTTCCAAGAGTAGACAACATTAGGAGACCTTACTAGAATGTGAAATTGCTCATAAAAAGTGAATTTTTTCCTCACCAAATTTCAAAACCAAAATCAATTATTTGCTTCAGTGTCAGACGTTAGGATTTGTACCTTTTTGTCCTAATATAATGCTACTAGCTAAGTTAACTGCTTTGGGATGAAAGATTATTCTTTCCACTTTTTCTTTTGCCACAGATGAAATACACCAGAGAGATGTACCAAATTTTGGAAGGCATCTTCATTTAAGACTTTCAGTCAAGCCTCCAATTATGCAGCAGGTTTAGTAATTCTGAGCAGGGCAGTATGTGTGGGCATAATTTAAAGTATGAGGAAAAGGAGAAAACTAATGGAGAATCATGAAAAATCTTCACAAAAAAGTCCTTCTTCACACACATCTTAGATTTTGAGCTTTCCTTTTTCCCATTTCTCCATTTAAACTGTCACTGATATCTACTTTCAAAGGATTTCATTTGTGTCAAGAGGAAGTGTGTAGCACTCACTTATTGGGATCTGTCTTACCATTTGCCTCCCTAACTCTAGGTATAACACTGTATTCTTATTCAAATAAATTTAGATTTGTACAAAAGTGATATTTAAAAGGGAAGATATCCCAAAGATGTAAAAGACTAAAAATTTTTCTCTGGGTAAAATAACCAGATAAACATTAAAATCCTGAATTAACAAAATTTCTCTTCAGGAGAACCTATCATTGTGAATATTCATTTTTCATTTTATGGAATTCTCTACAGTTTCTCCTAATTCAGGAGATTTCCAAGCTTTTATTTAAGCATAGGTATAACTTTAAATGGAAAGTATGCAAGATCGGAATCTGAATTTCTGCTTGGAATCTATTGCCAAGCTACTCTCGTACAGTCCTTCCATTAAATTTACCCTTTATCTGTAAATTCAAGATTTCTAGCCGTATTGCATAAGTTTTTATTCAAGATCTTGAAGCCAAAGGAGAAAATAGTGAATCTGATACCCACCAAAGAGCCTGTCAGCAAAGAATATTGTACTTTAAACAAGATTTTCTTCATGGTTAAGATTATACCCTGGGAGTATATTAAGTACTATGTAAACTTAGTACTTAATCATATGAAACAAATTTTAATCCTGTGAAATGGCTTCACTATGTGACCAAACTGAGTCTAGCAGAGTGAGAGTTCCTCAGTGGTAGAGGTGCTCATCATGAGATTTTGTCTGTCAAGTTCCAGGATCCTCTTGAGATGTTTTTCTTGAACTTTTTATGAATAAGAAATTACTACAGAATAACTTTGTCAAATTTCTACTACCAAGGAATTAGTTTTTCTCCATGACATACCCTAAAACACCTTGGACCTGTCTTCATGAATGTACACTTTAATTGTATACTGTATTTACTTATTACTTTTCATAATCATGTGCCAATTTCTGAAAAACTACCTTTCTATAAAAATCTGTGTTCTATTCCATTTTTAAATATGACACTCAGAACTTAAAGACATTCTCCAGGGTTGTCAATCAGCTCCAAAAAGAAACTTAGTCTTTCATTCTAAATACTATATATGCAGTAATAGGGCCCCAAATTATAGTCTGACAGTCAGAGAAAACCACTCCCTCTGCCCACTGCTGGCCTTGGACTGCCACTGGCTGAAAAGCTTATATTTAATTTACACTGCTAGAAGTTGAAGTCTGAGGTTTATTTTTTCTCAGTTTTTCACAAATTATGTCCGAATTTTTTTATGTCTGTATTTTACCTTTTGCATTTTTTATTTTGTTGGTCTCCTTTTTTTTGGTAAAGGGAATCAAACTCAAGACCTTGTATTTGCCAGGCAGGACTGTGCTGCTGAGCTACATCCCCGATGCTTTTTGTTGTTGTTGTTGGTCTCTTTGAGGACATTTATTAGAAGTACATTGGATCTCATTTTCTGGTTTTATTATGTATGTGTATGTGTTTTAAAGCTATACTTTTCTAGTTCCATTAAATTCTTTGCTATTACAAATTTATTTTTCTCAACCTTCTAAGTATTTGTTCTTGTTCTTGAATATACTGGCCAGAGCCTGTTTACATTCTTACTCCTTTCAGTGTGGGCTTAATCTCTGAGATAATTTTACATTTTCTTCCATTTATTTCATGGACTGTGCCAGCTCACTTTTCATAACCTTTTCTGACCTTTTCATTTTATCCTTGAACATTGGAACTCTGTTTTCAGTTTATGGTTCTCTCTTTATGTCTATTCAAAATTAAATTTTTGAATGAGAATAAGGGACAATATTTGCAAACCATACATTTGATAAGAGGTTAATGTCCAACTCAATAGTAAGAAAACAAATGTAAAATTGGGCAGAGAGGATAGTGTGACAGTTAACTGATTGTGTTGACTTGGGTTAGAGACACCCAACTCAATTGGATCAGCATAGTCTAGAAGGCACACCCTAGGGAGGATTATCTCCAGAATGGTGGGAAAGGGAAATAAAAAAGGAAGACTTGCTTCTGTTTCTTCAGAGGAACTCTCGCCTTCAACCTCACCTTAAACAACACTGTCCCCTGTCTTGCAGGGAAGATTCTTCAGCCTTCAGCACCAACCTTACGGTCTTCCATCAAAGACAATGCAGACTCTTTATACAGGTTCCCATGAGACACTATAGTGGGCTCCAGGCCTTCCACTGCATCTTTTGGATCTCCAGCATGCATAGCACTTTTGTAATCTTCCACATCTGACTCTGTGGTGGCCATGGGAAACCAATCTTGTAAATTTTTGTACATTTGAATATCTTGCATTAAATCTGTCTCTGTAGTAAGCACTGACTGATACAGATGGGGATGTAAATCAGTAGTAGAGTAAGAACTTTTAGATTAAATCCTAGCACCATAATAAGAAGAGAGGCAGAGGGGGAACAGAAGAGGGAAATAGGCCAGAAAGAGCAAGTAAGGGAGAGTGAAAAACAAACAAACAAAAAAGACAAAGGATGTGAATAGACTCTTTTCAAAAAAGACGTACAAATGGCAAACAGAACCTATTAAAAATATTCAAGATCACTGATCATCAGAACAATTTCAAGGCTGAGACAGGAAGATCGTTAAGACAGGAAGTTCGAGGCCAGACTGGGCTACAAAGTGAGTTCAAGGCCAACTTCAACTGCACAGTGAAATCCTGTCTAAAAAAAAAAGTAAAGAAAAAGAAAAAAAGAAATGGAACAAATTGGAAGATGCAATCACAACCACAAACACACTCAGCCACTTTATTGTTGACAAAGGGGTCAAACAAGTTCACTGGAAGAAAGATAGCCTCTTTAATAAGTGGTGCTGGAAAAACTGGCTTACCACATGCCAATGACTGAAACTAGACCCATGTCTTTTACCATGCACCAAATTAAAGTCAAAATGGATCAAAGATCTAAATATTAAAATAGAAACATTAAATCTACTGGAAGAGAAAGTAGGTAAAAATCTTGAAGACATAGGGGTAGGCAGAGGAACAAAAACCAAACTATACAGCAAACTCTTCAAGGAATCAACAACTGGGATCTCATCTTATTGAAAAGTTTTTCCACATCTAAAGAAATCACCAGCAGAGTGAAAGGAAAACCCACAAATTGGGAAAAAAAATTAGCCAAGTGTCCCTTGGACAAAGGACTTCTATCTAGAACATATGAAGACTTTTTAAAAATTAAGCTCCCCCCCCCAAATTCAAAGACTCAATCCAAAAATGAGCATCTGAGATGAATACACACTTCTGAGATGAAGAAATAATAATCACAAATAAATATATGAAAAAATGTTCAACATCATTAGTCATTTGAGAAATGCAAATTAAAACAACACTGAGATTCCATCTCACCCCAGAAAGAATGGCTATCCTCAAGAAAT
>NW_004955611.1:243974-252010 GCF_000276665.1 Chinchilla lanigera
GAGATTCCTCAGTAAACTAGGATTAGAGGTCCCATTCAAGCCAGTTATTGCCCTTCGGGGAACTAAAACCATCATACCACAATGATATATGTGCACCCATGTTTACAGCAGCACAATTTGTAATAGCTAAATCTTGGAAACAATGCAAATGCCCATTAACTGAGAAATGGATTAAAAAGGTGTGGTGTTGTTACATAATGGAATATTTCTCAGCTAAAAGAAAGAGAAAGTCAAAGCTTTTATAGGTAAATGGACACCACTAGAGACCATACTCACAAGTGAAATAAATAAGACTCACATGTGTAGACATCATATTATCTCCCTAGTATAAGAACCTGAAAGAGTAAATGAAATCTAAAAGGTACAATAGAAAGTATGAAAGCGAAAGAAACTGCTCAAAGGAAAGAACAACTGGGATGAGGGAAAGGAGAAAATAAAGAAGGAATGGAAAAAAGATAACTGGGATAATTGCACTACTAATTTCTATTGATTTATTGAAAGGAAGAGTTGATATTTAATTGTCTGATCATTCTTACATGTCTATATTTGTTTATCTGAGTAACCAATATGAAGATAACAGTATGTAATACAACAATTGTTAGTTTCTTATCACCTCATCTGAAATTTTGTATTGTTTTTATGTTATTTCAGATATATCTGTTTGTTAATATGTTTTTGTTCTTTTATCTTTAAAAATAAAATTAAAAAAAGAAAAAGAAAAATTCAAATTAAAACCTCAATAATATGTCATCTCACACCAATTACAATGGTTATTATGGAAAAGATGAAGCATAACAAGTGTTGGTGAGGCTGTGGAGAAATGAGTACCTTGGTAAACATTGATAGGAATGTAAATCAGTACAGCCATTATGGAAAACAGTATGAAGATTCCCCTCACAGATGAAACTAGAACTATCACCTGAACCAGCAAACCCAATACTGGGTATAGATCCAAAGGAAATAATCAGTGCATCAAAGAGACATCTACTTTTCCATGTTCACTGCAGCATTTTTCAAGACATCTTTCAAAACAATGGAATCAACGTACTTTATAATTTCATTTGTGAGTTTAAAAAATAACTAAGGTTTGTGACTCTGTTGACTACAAACCTTTAGTCAGTTTTATTTGCTTCACAGTAAAAGTTATCAGATACGTTTTGTCATCTGTAATTTGTCATATGCATTTTTTTTTCACTAGTAGTAGAGACGGTCTGTTGGCTTTTCTGACTATTTATATCTAAGAGGAGATCTTTTAAGGTAGAAGATATAAACAGGTGTGCCATCAGTGCATTCAGTCAAGGTAAACTTTCCCTGTTTTCCTATGTAATAGCATAAACACCACTTATTTCTTATCTTTCTTCCAGTGAACATGTTTGGCCCCTTTGTCAAAGATAAGGTGGCTAAGTGTTTTTGTGGTTGTGGCTGCATTTTCCAGTCTGTTCTATGATCTTCAGGTCTGTTTTTTTGCCCATACCAAACTGATTTTATCACAGTAGCTTTGCAGTATAATTTCAAGTCAGGGATTTTGATGCCTCCTGCCTTGCCTTTGTTGCCCAGGACTGCTTTTGCTATTCAGGGTCTCTTTGGGTTCCAGACAAACTTTAGGCATGTTTTCGCTAGATCTGTGAGGTATACTAATGGTATTTTATTAGGATTGCATGGAATCTGTATAACAATTTTGGGAGTATGGCCATTTTCACAGTGTTGGTTCTTCCTATCCATGAGCAACGAATATCTTTCCATGTTCTGAAATCCTATTTGATCTCTTTTTTCAGACTACTATAATTTTCACTGTATAGATCTTTTACTTTTTTTGTTAGATTGATTCCTAAATATTTCAACTTTTTGGATGCTATTGTGAAGGGTATGGATTCCTTAATTTCTCTCTCAGTGTGTTTGTTGTTTGTGTACAGGAATGCAACTGATATTTGAGTACTGGCTTTGTATCCAGCTATGCTACTGAATTTATTAATACTAGGAGTCTTGGGGCTGGGGATTTAGCTCAACGGCAAAAGCGCCTGCCTGGCAAGTGCAAGGTCGTGAGTTCGGTTCCCGGTACCGGAGAAAAACCAAAAATAAATAAATAAATAAATAAAAAATACTAGGAGTCTTTTGGTGGTCTTCCCGTAGAGTATCTTGTCACCTGTGAATAATGATAATTTCACTTCTTCCTTTCTTATCCTTATTCTTTTTATTTCTCTCTCTTGCCTAATGCTCTGGCTAATGTTTCTAGAACTATGTTGAATAGGAGTGGTGACAGTGGACATCCTTGTCTTGTTCCTGATTTTAAAGTGAAAGCTTTCCATTTTTGTCTCTTTACTATGCTGTGCACTGTTGGTTTGTCACAGATGGCTTTGATCAGATTGAGATAAAGACCATCTGTTCTAATTTTCTGTGAGGTTTTTATCATGAATGAGTGTTGGACTTTGTCAAAAGCTTTTTCTGCATCTATGGAAATGATCATGTGTTTTTTGTCTTTGGCTCTGTTGATATGGTGTATCACATTTATTGATTTGTGTACATTGAACCACCCTTGGGATGAATCCCGCTTGGTCATGAGGTATAATCTTCTTGATGATTTTCTGTATTATATTAGCTAGTATTTTTTTAAGAATTTTTGCAACTATATTCATTAGGGAAATTGGTCTGTAGTTCTCTTTTTTGTTTGGGTCTTTCTTTGGTTTTGGTATGAGTATAATACTTGCCTCCAGAAACAAGTTAGGGAGAATTTCTTCCCTTTCAATTTTATTGAAGAGTTTGAGGAGTATTGGCATTAAATCTTCTCAAAATTTCTTGTAGAATTCAGCTGTGAATCCATCAGAACCTGGGCTTTTCTTTGCTGGTAAGTTTTTAATCATGTTTTCTATTTCATTAACTGATATTGGGTTATTCAGAATTTGTCTATCTTCTTGATTCAGCTTTGGTAATTCATATTTATGTAAGAATCTGTCCATTTCTTCTGTGTTTTCCATCCTGTGAGAGTAAAGAGTTTCAAAGTAGGTATTGATGATCTTCTGAATTTCTATAGGATGTCTAGTGATTTCACCCTTCTCATTCCCTTATTGCATGAATTTGAGTTCTTTCCTTTATTTGATAAGGTTGGTTAAGAGATTTATCAATTTTATTTAGTCTTTCAAGAACCATTTCTTTGATTTATTAATTCTTTGTATGGTTTTCTTAGTCTTAGTTGAATTAATTTCTGCCCTTGTCTTTATAATTTGCTCCCTTCTTTGGGCTTTGGGGTTGACTACCTTTTCTTTTTCTAGAAGTTTGAGTGGCAGCATAAGCTTTTTATTTGTTCTCATTCTGTTTTCCTGATGTGTGAGTTCACTGCTATTAATTTCCCTCTTATGACTGGTTTCATTGCGTCCCACAGATTCTGTCAAGTTGTATTTACATTCTCATTTGATTATAGATATTTTTAAATATCTTCGTTAATTTCATCTGTGACTCATTGTTTGTTCAGGAGGATGTTATCTAATTTCCAGTGTTTATGAAGTTTTTGTGATTCCTTTTGTCATTAATTTCCAATTTCATTGCACTATGGTCAGGTAATATGCATGGGATAATTTCAATTGCCTTGCAGTTACTCAGGCATTTTCTATAGGTTAGTATGTCATCTATTTTAGAGAACGCCCTATATGCAGCTGAGATGAATTTTATTGGGATGTTGTGTGGTGGAACATTCTGGAAATGTCTACTAAGTCCATTTGTTCACAAGTTTGGTTCAGTTCTGTTATTTATTTGCTGATTTTCTGTCTAGTTGATCTATCTCTTTGTGTCAATAGGGTGTTAAGCCCCACATTGCAATTGTCTTATTAGTTATTTGGTTTTACATGTCTATGAAGATTTATCTTATATAGTTGGGGGCTCCTGTATTTGGTGCATACATATTTATGATTGTTATCTCTTCCTCCTGCAGTTTTCCCCTAACAAGTAGGTACTGACCTTCTATATCTTGTTTGATCATTCTTGGTTCAAAGTTCACATTGTCTGCAAAAAGAATAGCTACCCCTGCTTTTTTCTATATCCTTGTCACATGGAATATTGCTTTCCATCCTTTGATTTTCATTCTATGAATTTCCTTTCAAGTTAAATGTATTTCTTGTATACAGCATACTGTTGGATTTTGCTTCTTGACCCACTCTGCCAGTCTGTTTCTTTTAATTGGTGAATTGAGGCCATTTACATTGGTGGTTATGACTGATATGTATTGCCTTATCTTTGTGGTATTATTTGCTGGTCATTGGTTCCCTATTTTTTTCCTGTGTTTACTTGCTTCTCCTCCTTGGTGGTGTCTTTATGTTGTTGTTCTTGGAACTGTGGTCATTTTTATCTCTTTCGCTATTCTTGGCGTGGTGGTCATGAATTTCCTCTGTTCTTTGTCATGGAAATATTTTATTTCTCCATTAATTTTGAAGGATAGTTTTTCAGGGTACATCAGCCTGGGTTGGAAGTTTGTTTTCTTTCAGGACTTGAAATACTTCACTCCAAGCTCTTCTTTACTTGGTGGTTTGTGTTAAGAAATCTGTTGTGATTCTGAAGGGCTTTCCTTTATGGGTGATCTGGTCTTTTTCTCCAATAGCTTTTAATACTCTGTTCTTGTGCTGAATTACTAGGATCTTGATTGTTATATGTCTCTTACCAGAAGCTGAGCAAATGTTGATGCCCTTCACTTAGACTTACCCAATTCCAGAATGTTGAAGCAAAATAAACTTTTTCCTTTACAACTGTTGTTCTTGATTATTTTGTTACACCAACATAAAATAGACTAAGACATGACTGTTAAAAAATTAAATGATACTTTAGCCCCTATTAATACATATGCAATGTTTAGAATAAATTATCTAGATTTCCTCCTCAAAGACCTGATTTGACCAACAAAAGTAAGATTAAGTTCTGAGGCCAGTGCTTTAAAAGTGAAAAATTAAATCCATAATCTTATGCAATTGTATGAAACAATATACAGAAAATGTTTGTAGTACCTATAACATAGAAATGAAACAGTTTTCTGACCACTGTACAAAGGAGGTTGGTAAGAAAGCAATTAGTGTATATCAGACCTAAAAACAACACCAGATAGTAACTTAAATCCACATAAACAAATGAACATAAGCAGAAAGTATAAATAAAAACTGCTGTAAATACAATTTCTCTCCTTTTTACTCTCAGTATCTATAAGAGACATAAAAATACACTAATTATTATTATAGCAGTGTAGTGTTGGGCTTTGTCCTAGTCACTTTCCAGTTGTTTGACAGAATACCCAACACTCTCAACTTAAAAGAGGAGAGATTGATTTGGCTCACCCTCTGTGGCTTATTCAGGGTCAGTGGCTCCCAGGCAAATGGTATGGTGGGAGGGCCCAGTGGAGGAAAGGTGTATAAACATCATGCAGTAAGGAAGCAGAAAGCAAAGGGAGGAGCTGAGTAGGGAGCAGTTGGGCAGGGAGGGACACCTTTCTAGTCAATTCCAGTAACCTACCCCTTCTAACCAGTCTTCATCTCCTAAAATGGTATTTAATAAAGTGAGGCTAAATAACTGTACCCATACATGGCAAAGGAACAAAATATCAAGTAACTCTCATGCCTTTGAAGCCAACTTTCTACAGGCCTTATTCCCACTCACAAGGTAGATACTCTTATGACTTAATCATCTTTTAAAGACACCACTTATTGATGTTATTGCCCTGGAGATTAACATTCAACACAATGCTAAAGGGGATGCAAACTTTCAAACCAACTGCATATAACATCCCTTTTTATTTTATGGAGAAAACATAACAAAATTTCAAAACAAAATAATAGGAGAATAACAATGTTGATATATTGTATATTGCTAACTTTGAAGTAGTTGCTCAGAGTATCACATCTTTACTATTCATTCCTCAGCTGATGGGCATTTGAGTGGTTTCCAAGATTTACCTTTTACAAATTGTGCTGCCATAAAAATGGGCACACATATATCACTGTGGTATGATGTTTTTAATTCTTCTGGGGAGATACCCAGAAGGGGAATAGCTGGGTCGAATAGGACTTCTAATTCTGGTGTGGGGGGTAGGAATCTCCACACTGCTTTCCACAGGTGCTGCACTAGTCTGCACTCCCATCAATAGTGGAGAAGGGTTTCTTTTCCCGTACAGCCCCTCCAGCATTTGTTACTGGTTGATTTCTTGATGGTAGCCATTCATTCTGCAGTGAGATGGAATCTCAGTGGATTTTTTAAAAATTAATTTGCTCATGAATAGGAAGAACCAACATAGTGAAAATGGCCATACTCCTGAAGTTGTAAAACATTTAAATGCAATCCCAACCAAAATTCCATTAGCATACCTCACAGAATTAGTGAAAACATTCCTAAAATTCATTAGGAAACATAAGAGGGCTAAAATAGAAAAAGCATTTCTGGGCAGCAAAGGCAAGGCAGGATGTATCACAGTCCCTGATTTGAATGATAGTACAAAGCTACTGTGACAAAATCAGCATGACATTGGCAAAAAAAGAACTGAGGATCAGTGGAACAGATTAGAAGATGCAGACACAACTACAAACGCAGTCAGCCACCTTATCTTTGACAAAGATATGTCCACTAAAAGAAAGATAGCCTCCTTAATTAATGGTGTTGGGAAAACTGGCTTTCTATATGCTGAAGACTAAAACTAGACCCATTTCTATCACCATGCACTAAGCTAAAGTCAAAATGGATCGAAGATCGACATATTAAAACAGAAACACTAAATCTACTGGAAGAGAAAATACATAGAAATCTTGAAGACAAAGGTGTAGGCAAAAACTTCATGAACAAAACCCAGATTGCATGGAAAATACTACAAAGAACCAACAACTAGAATTTCATCTTATTCAAAAGACTTTGCATAACAAAAGAAGTGACAAACGGAGTGACAAGACAACTCACAGAGTGGGAAAAAATTTTAGCCAACTGTCCCTCAGACAAAGGACCTATATCTAGAACATATGAAGAATTGAGAAAAATCAGACCCTCCCAAATTCAAAGATGCTGTCCAAAAATGGTCATCTAAGATGAATATACACTTCTCAGATGAAGTACAATTAAATATGTTTTTAAACGTTCAACATCATTGGTAATTCAAGAGATGCAAATTGAAGCTGTAATGTCTCTTATTAATACAGCCACACAAATCTTCAACAAAATACCAGCAAATTAAATTAAACAATATGTAATAGAAATTGTATATGTTGACAGAATAGGATTTATTCTAGCAATCCAAGATTGACTTAACATCTAAAAATCCAAAAATATAGTATATCCTACCTATTAGTTTACTATGGCTACTACAACAAACAGATTGAATAGTATAAATCAAATTTATTTACTTTCTCACAAGTCTGGATGTTAGAGGTTCACAATCAAGGTATCTACAGGTTGGTTTCTGCTGTCCTTGACTTAGGAATGATTATCTTTCCTAGTGTCTTTACATGATATTCTTGCTGTATTTCTGTTCTAATCTCTTATTAGAAGATGCCAGTTGTACTACATGTAGGTTCACACTAGTATTCTGTTTAACTTAATGACTTATTTTAAAACTCTATCACAGATATGGTCAGGTAGTGAGGTTAATAAGTCTTGGGGGTTTAGAACTTTAACACATTCATTTAGGAGAGGACACAGTTCAACCCATAATTCTCTGCCTATGGCCACCGCACCCAAATTAATGACCTTACAATCAATATTTATTTTTTTTTTGTTTTTGTTTTTCTCCGGTACCGGGACAATCAATATTTATTTATGTCATTCCAGCAGTCCCCAAAGTTTTAACCCATGATAGCATCAACTCTAAGTCTCAAATCCATCTGAATCCAATATGGGTGTAGTTTGAAGCATGATTCCTCCTGAGGCAAATTTCCTTTAACCTAGGAACTCATTAAATGAGACAACTTGTTTGTTTCCAAAACGTGATGGTGACATGAGCATAGTACAGACACTCTCACTCTGAAATAGCAGATACAAGGCCACAATTTGCTCTGAAACTTAGCTGAGCAAATTCCTTTATATAT
>NW_004955611.1:252110-259897 GCF_000276665.1 Chinchilla lanigera
GTTTTTCTCCGGTACCGGCAACTGAACTCACGACCTTGTGCTTGCCAGGCAGGCGCTTTGCCGCTGAGCTAAATCCCCAGCCCTCCTTTATATTTTAATGTACTAAAATACACACTTCTCAGATGAAGTAATACAAATTGCAAATAAGTGCATGAAAAGACGTTCAACATCATTGGTCATCCAAAAGACACAAATTCAAATAATAATGAGATTCCATCTCATGACAGAATGAATGGCTATCATCAAGAAATAAATCAATAACAAATACTGGAGGAGCTGTGAGGGAAAAGGAACACTTCTCCACTGTTGATGGGACTGCAGAGTGGTGTAACCATTGTGGAAAGCAGTGTGGAGATTCCTCAAAAGAAAAACCCAGAATTTGAGGTCCCATTTGACTTGGCTATTCCCTTCTGGGTATCTTCCCAGAAGAATTGAAAACATCATACCACAGCGATATATGTGCACCCATGTTTATAGCAGCACAATTTGTAAAAGGTAAATCTTAGAAATCACCCAAATGCCCATCAACTGAGAAATGGATAATAAGGAGGTGGTCTTTTTATACAATGGAGTACTACTCAGCCAAAAGGAAAGATAAACTTGAGACATTTATAAGTAGATGGATGCAACTTGAGATCATGCCCATAAGTGAAATAAATCAGACCCACATGTGTAAACATCATATTGCTTCACTAATGTGAGAAGTTGAACAAGTAAATAAGATCCAAAATGTATAGTAGAGATTGTGAATTGGGAAGAAACTTCAAAAGGAAAGAGATACTGTGATGGGGAAAGGAGAAGGGAAGGAAAGTAAAGGCACATATATTCATATATATATATTGTAATATATACATAATATAATATAACTAATATATATTAGTTCAGATAGTTATATTGCTTGTTTTTCTTAGTTCATTGAAAAGAAAGGTTTGTGCTAATATTGTTTGGACAATATCTCATACCTGCATCTTGTACTCTACTTTGAAGATAACAATACACAATGTATTAATTATTATTACTCTCTTATTACCTTGTTTCAAAATTCTGGTTTTTTCTCTTTCAAATAAAAAAGAGACAGAGAATAAGCACTTTTGGTTCAATGCTTTGCCCTCTGGACCTTCTAGGTATAGTTTTGTCTTCTGGACCCACAAGAGTGACAGCCCCATCCAACAAGTCCTATGCTCTCTGATCTGTGGGGCATTGTCAGCGTTTCTAAACTCTAGACCCACTTGTGGTCATTCTTCCATCTTCATGAAGGACAACACCTGTTCACAGCTAACAGCTCTGTGGTCTTTACCTGGAATCCCAGGATTCTGGCAGTTTTCCTTCATTGCATCTGTTTTGGGTGTGGAAAGTTTTTAAAATCTGTTGTGAACAGTGGTTATAGAGCTCTAGAAAAACATTTAAAATCATTAAGTTTATTCTTCAAATAGATGAATAGTGAGCTATATGAATTAACCTAAAATACCTATTACAAAAAAGAGAGAGAGAAAAAAAGGAGAGACAAAAGATTTTTTTCAGAAAAAAACTAAATGAACTAATCACAATTCAACCTACCCAGCAAAAAAAGTCAAAAACTTTTTTCAGACTAAATAAAAACTCTTTAATAGACTAAAACTAGGAATGTCAGAAAGAGTGTCAAAGAAGAAATACATAAAAGTCAAGAAAAAATTTTTGCTGAGGATAGAGCTCAGCAGCACAGATGCCTGCCTGGCAAGCACAAGATCCTAAGTTTAATTCCAGTACCAAAAAAAAAGTTATTTTCTTATTCTTTATGGAACTAAAAGATGTTTGTTCATTTAAAATAAAAATGAGAAGAATGTAGGAGGTTATTATAGCCTATAGATAAGTGAATGAATGACAAAATGTCACAAGGGATGAGAGAGCAGTTGGAGATACTCGTTTACAAATCATGACAGGTACAATGAAGTATAATGGTGCTAGTTGAAGGTAAATTTAGATTAGTTACAAATGTATCTTATAAACTCTAGGGAAACTACTAAAAGCTTTGTAAAAAATAATTGTAATTAAGAGAGTAGATAAAGTGGAATATTATAAGATGTTCAGGAGTGACAACGCAGTGGCAAACTACTGCCAAAAGCACAACCATCCACCAACTCCACATATGACTTCTCCTTGGCACAAAGTAGCAGAAGTGCATACTAACTTACAGACCTGATCCTGGACAAGGACAAAGCCTGGGTGGCGAAGGTAAGCCCTGTGGGCCAGCAGACCCAGGGAGAAAGTATAGACCTGAATGGAAGCTTCAAAGATTGTAGTGTAACCCTCCAAAAGTGACCGGGTTAGAGACACCAAGGAAGACCCCTGTGAAGAGGGTGCAGGGTAGATATGGTCCCAGCGGAAATTTGAGTACAGACTAGGAAGGACACCACCCTGCCCTCTATAGGGAGAAAATAGGCCAAATGAATGCTGACATTTAGCCTGTCTACTTGAACAACTGCCTGTAGGTTAACACCCAGCAGAGATCACAGGAAAAATTCTTTTCCCCATCATCAATATAAGAAAGGGTGTGCCTCAGCTTGGACAGTTACTACAGTCTGGGTGAATGCACAGAGGGACCTCTGTGGCAGGCAGGAAATCTTACAAAATCACAGGTCCTAAAGCAGGGCCTAAAAGTCAAAATGGCCTGGAATCCAAGACTAAAGATACTGGAAAAAAACCACTCACTCAAAAATAAAGAAATTTTTATGGACTTATTTATTCATCCTTTATTGTGTTTGTTCAGAATTTTTTATCCTTTTTTTCCCTTGATTTGCTTTCTCTGTATCTCTCATTAATTTTTTTCTTTATTATATTTTCTCCTTTTCCTTTGGTTTGCTATTTTTTCTTTTCTTTCTTGTTCTTCTCTGTACCTTTCATCAAAACTATTGTTATTTTTACTCATAATATACTTTATATCACTTTTTCACTTCTTTTCATCTTTCATTTTTAAATGAAATTTAAAAATTAATTTTTAATTTTTTAAACTTTTAAATTTTGCTTAATTTCTTAAATTTTCTTTTCTCACCCTTCCATTTCCCACCCTTCTATTCTTAATAGTACAGTATAACCATTCAGTTTTATGAATCTTTAGATAATTAACTCTATGCTATTCAGCATAATAGTATTAACACAAACTGTTAAATACTATTCAATTGTTATTGGCAGTAAAGTTGTTCCTCTTAGTAGAACTTTACTGTAGGTCAATATTTAGTTTGTCTTAGGGTTTATATGAAAATTATAGATCTTTTTTATGGCTAAGGGTGGTCCATTGTTAAATTGAGGTATACATTAATATCCAGTTTTTCTTTGACACTATTATTTTTGTTGATTTTATAACTACACCCAAGGTAACAGAGTTGTTGCTGTCAGTTATTTTTCTCTATATGCCAATAACTAAATTGCCTTGCTGTCATTTATAATACTGTGCCCAGTTCCTGAAGAACTGAATGCTGAGCCAAAAATAGTTACCCTTCCAAATGGAGATGTGGAAACCTGGGTCAAGATCAAAGACCTACAGATAACCACATCCACAGTGAATAACTGAAAGGCAGACACTAACTGAAGAGGGTTCCATACCAGCAACAAAGTCTTCAACTATAATCAAACCACAAGCCACAGCACACAAATTAAAAATAGAAACATGAAAGGGTAAGTCAACAAAATGGCCCCCACACTCCCAACTATGTCAAAATTGATCCATGGGGGAAAGAAAGGGAGATCAAAAGCCACACATCCAAATTATTTGAAACCCTGTCAGAGGACATGCAAATCAATAAGATAAGTGACAAGTTCAAAGACTATATAACTACACAGATAATGATCCTAACAAAAACTGATCAGCGAATCTACAGAATACACTAACAAAAAGGTATATGATCTATACAAAGCAATGCAAAATGCGAATTCCAACATGAAAAAGAAGTAGAGTCCATGAGAAGACACCAAATAGAAGGTCAGGAGATGAAAAATTCTGTTGAAACTATGAGTATTAAAGTGAGAACAGAGTCACAACTACAAAGAAGACAGGGATGTTTTCAGTAATTAATTAATGAGTGATACCTTAAAAACAATGAGAACATGAAAAATGGATCCAAAAACTGCTTAATAATGCAAACAAGAACAATCTAGGATGAACTGGAATTACTGAAAAATCAGAAGACAACAAAAATGGCATTTTAAAAAATGTGTTTAATGAAAAAATAGCAGAAAACTTTAGAAGTAAAAAAAAGAATTTAGGAGCTGGGGATTTAGCTCAGTGGTATAGCACCTGCCTAGCAAGCATGAGGTCGTGAGCTCAATTTCCGGTACTCGAAAAAGAAAAAAAGAATTTAACATACTAATAAGTGAGGAAAATAGAATCCTAAATAGCAAGGCTCAGAAAATACTATCCACAATAGATTATAGTCAAAATTCTGAAAGACCAGAAGAACAGAATCTGACATGCTGTTGAAAATGCAACAAATCATTTATAATGGTAAATTCATTACAACTGAGAGTCAAACTTTTCAATACAAACATGAAAGGTTTAGAGAGCTTGGAGTAAAGTGTTTCAAAACACAAAAAATTTTCCAACCCATCCTCATATCCTGAAAGTGATTGTTTTATAATTGATGGAGAAATAAAATATTTTGGTGATAAAGAGCACTGAAAAAAACCCTATGACCACCAAATTAGCACTGGAAAAATTCTCATGGATAGCCTAGAAAGAAACAATGAACTTGACAAAATGTCTAATAGATGGAATACTCCAGATAGGGTGACAAGTTAAGTAGAAGAGAAAGACAGGGAATCACAAAGAGGAAAATAATGCAATGATGGGAATAAGTCAATACCTATCAGTAAAAGCTCTCAGTATGGATGCTCTAAATTCCCCAACTAAAAGACATATACTGGCAGAATGGATTAAGAAACAGTGGTGTGCTTTATATGAGAAATTCACGAATAAAGAAGATATAAAAATTCTGAATAACCCTATATCAGCAAGCAAAATTGAAAATGTAATAAAAAACTTGCCAATGAAGAAAAGCCCAGATCCTGATGGATTTACAGTAGAATTCTACAAGAAATTTAGAGAAGAATTAATGCCAATAATTCTCAAACTCTGTAAGGAAATTAAAAAGGAAGCAGTTCTCCCCAACTATTTCCTAGAGGCAACTATTATCCTGATACTAGAACTAGTGAAAGGCACAACCAAAAAAGAGAACAACTGGCCAATCTCCCTAGTGATGCAAAAATTTTCAGTAAAATACTAGCAAGCAGAATGCAACAAATCATCAAGAAGGTTATACATCATGACCAACTGGGATTCATCCCAGGAATGCAGGGGTTGTTCAATATATGCAAGTCAATTAATGTAATACACCATATCAACAAAGCCAAAAACAAAAATCACATGATCATCTCAATTAATGCAGAAAAAGCTTTTGATAAGTTCAACACTTATTCATGATAAAAACCCTACAGAAAATTGGCATAGATGGACTTTACCTCAATCTGATAACGGCCATCTATGACAAACCAACAGCTAACATCATTCTAAATGGTCAAAAACTGAAAGCTTTCACTTTAAAATCAGGAACAAGACAAGGATGCCCACTGTCACCACTCCTATACAATATAGTTCAGGAAATGTTAGTCAGAACAATTAGACAAGAGAGAGAAATAAGAGGAATAAGGATAGGAAAAGAAGAAGTGAACTTATCATTATTTGCAGATGACATGATACTCTACATAGAAGACCCCAAAAACTACACCAAAAGGCTTATGGATTTAAAAATAAAATTCAGTACCACAGCTGTATACAAAGTCAACACTCAAAAATCAATAACATTCCTGTACACAAACACGAAGCAGACTGAGAGAGAAATCAGTGAAATCACATCTTTGCTAACAGCATCTAAAAAATGAAATACTTAGGAATCAATCTAACAAAAGAAGTAAAAGATCTATACAGTGAAAATTACAGTACTCTGAAAAAGGAGATAGAAGAGAATTTCAGAAAATGGAAAGATGTTCCTTGCTCATGGATAGGAAGAAACAACATTATGAAAATGGCCATACTCCCAGATTATTGTACAGATTCAATTCAATTTCAATTAAAATACCATTAGTATACCTCACAGATCTAGAGAAAACATTCTTAAAATTCATCTGGACCAGAAGAGGCCTAGAATTGCAAAAGCAATTCTGGGAAACAAAGGAGGTATCACAATCCCTGACTTGAAATTATACTACAAAGCTACTATGATAAAATCAGCATGGCACTGGCAAAAGAAACAGGCCTGAAGTTCAATGGAACAAGTTAGAAGCTACAGGCACAGCTACAAACACACTCAGCCACCTTATTTCTTACAAAGGTGCTAAACATGTTCACTAGAAGAAAGACAGCCTCTTTAACAAATGGTGCTGGAAAAACTGGCTCTCCACATACCAAAGACTAAAACTAGACCCATGTGTATCACCATGTACTAAACTGAAGTCAAAATGGATCAAAGATCTAAATATCAAAACAGAAACACCAAATCTACCAAAAGAGAAAGTAGGGAAAACTCTAGAAGACATAGGGGTAGGCAGAGAGTTTATAAACAAAAAACAAACTGGGTGAGAAATACACCAAAGAATCAACAACTGGAATCTCACCCTATTGAAAAGTTTCTGCACATCAAAAAAATCACCAACAGAATAAAAAGAAAACCCATGAAAGCATAAATAAAACCCAAAATGTACAATAGATAATAAGAAAGGGAAAGATATTGCTCAAAAGCCCGCATGCCCTGCACCGAGAGAGCAAGTACTCCGGGAGCTGCAGGGCTCGTGGGTTCAAGTCTGTTCTTGACCCACACCACCATGATTCCCAGCTGAAACGCACAGAGAGAGCTAGGTATTTTCCATCTAATCGCTGAGGGCAGGACGCGTGAACAAGGACCACGCTGACATTACACAATGAGTTACTGTGGCGGCAGAGAGGAGGTCCAGACTGAGATGCCCCATGGACTTCCCTGGCTGGGGGCTGGGCGAGCAGGCTCTCTGAGCAAGGCGAGCAGACTCTCTGAGCCCTGGACGCCCTGTGCCAGGAAAATGAGTACACCGGGAGCTGCAGGGCCCGTGGATTTGAGTCTGTGCTTTGCCTTTGCCCAGACCCTCTAGCGAGTCGAAGGCTGGGGAAGTCTGTAACTGATACCCATCTGGGCTGCATCTGGTTCCTGGATGAGTCCTGAACTGACTGGACACATAGATTTCGGTGCTTCACAAACTGTAGATCCTGCAGTTTGTGTCTGAATTATGCCTGTACCCTAAACTTCCTGGAGACATAGGTCCACTGCACCGGGATTGTCGCACCAGTGAAACCTGACTCAGGTTGTGCATGTGCACTGAACTGAAAGAAGACGCTGGATCAGACAGTTGGCCAACAACTGACAGAAGTGTCCGCATCTCAGAACAGGGATAACTAGACACAAATCAAAAACTGCCAGAAATCCCGAGTCTAAGTATCGATACTCAGAGGTCACCCAGGGGCAAACCTGAACAGCAGGAAAAATAGGAACACTAGTAGTCTTGGTGGTGGAGCTACTAAAGAGGGAAACTGAGCTTTCTGCAACTGGCAGCAAACATGTCAAAACAAAGACTAAAACACCATCCCAGAACTCCACCACAATCAGAACAAGTCCAGGAGACATCAACATAGGAGAACTTGGTAAACACATGCCTGAAATAGCTGAAATGATTGCAGTGGAAGTAAAGAAACAACTCCATAGAGACATAGAAGAGATGAGATCAGAAATAAT